>NW_017097424.1:0-119376 GCF_001412225.1 Nicrophorus vespilloides | reverse complement strand
TACATAATTTTATTTTCAAATTTATAATAAATTGAATGAAATTTTGTGCGAACACTTACCTCGCATAGTACGGCTTTGATCATTCCGGATTCATTGTTATTCTTATGCTGTTTCAATTTCCTTGTTTATCCGGACTATGCGAGATATTGCTGTAAATTAACGCAGGTTCATTTTTTTCTTAATGATAGTTACTTCAAAGACAAAATTTAAGTTGTTTTAAAGTCTTGGATTAGTCCGGTAATTTATATTTATCGAAATAATATGTAACTTTATATGTTTTTTGCCACTTAACTTAGCAACGGACAAAATTTAATAAATACTTGATGATTTATGCAGTAATTTTATTGAACACATTTGGATTAATTGAAGTTACATAATTTTATTTTCAAATTTATAACAAATCGAACAAAATGTTGTGTGAACAAAAACCATTTCACGTACCTCACATAGTACGGATTCGATCAGTCCGGATTATTTGTTATTACAAAGTCCTCGTTTACCCGGACTATGCGAGGTATTGCTGTAAATTAACGCAGGTTAATGATAATCACTTCAACGACAAATTCACGTTGTTTTAAATTAGTCCGGTTCCAAACAGTCCTGGATATTTGCGAAACCGATTACCCGGACTAAGCGAAGTTTTGCTGTAATTTAACACAGGTTGAATAAATGTTGTTAATAATTAACACACAAATTTAACATAAAAATGTAGTGAAAACTAATTTTAATATAATATAATTTAATATAATTAAATTATATAACAAAAAAATCGTACAGTAATAAAATGATGTCACCTTGTTATGTTTAGAGGAATTAACTAGATACTGTTACACACAAAGAAGCTTGTCAACGAATGTTTGTATGTCATTTCATTAGAAAAGCTAATGTAATTTTATACCTTTTTTATTATCATTATTATTTTCGTCACCGAAACCGATACAATTTTCCTCACTTTATTGATTTTTTTTCCGCATGTATTTTTAATTTGGGGTGTATCACAATAAGCTTGTTAAGAAACTTAAACCTCCATCGAGGACGTCGAGTTCTAATGAAAACTTAATGTAAGCAGTCCAATATAGATGAAGCCATTACAATTCTTTTATTCAATATTTTCGAGCTGTCAACAAATTCTCTTTTTCTCTTCAAAATTATTTTTTCCGAATTGAATTTGTTGAAACCGATACATTTGATGAAAATAAAAAACGTTGTTTTCTTTTACTTTACACTGCTCGAATTTCACGAATCAAAAAATCAATGCATTGTTATATAATTCGCATGTTTTGAATTGAAAAGTTGTTTACAAAATATCAAATTTATTGATTTGTGAAGAGAAATGTAAAAAAATATATTGTTAAAATAATTTTGCATAAAATATCTTTCAAAGTCCTAGTTTACCCGAACTATGCGAGGTATTGCTGTAAATTAACGAGGATTTAATTTATTTTGTTAATGATAGACACCTCAAAGACAAATTTATGGTGTTGTAAAGTCTTTAGTTAGTCCGGTAATTTATATTTATCAAAAAAAATATGTAACTTTATAAGTTTTTTAACACTTATTTTAGCAACGGACAAAATTTAAGGAATACTTGATGATTTGTGCAGTAATTTTATTGTACACATTTGGAGTAACTTCAATTACTTTATTTTCAATTTTATAACAAATGTTGTTATATAATTCGCATATTTTTAATTGAAAAGTTGTTTACAAAATATCAAATTTATTGATTTGTGAAGAGAAATGTAAAAAAATATATTGTATTTTATAATAATTTTGTGTGTAAAATATATTTAAAATCTTTAGTTTGTAAACACAAGATTTTATTACAATAATTTTGCATTTCATGTGTGTATATATTTTTTTATAATTGATTAAAAATTTAGTTTAGAAATTTTCTTGTACAATATTTTTTTACCATATTTTGGCTTCATAATATCTGTATAAAATAACTACAAAATTGAGCAATTATTCAATTTATATTAATTATAAAAATTATTAGTAATTTTGTTAATATTCGGTTTATCAAAATGTTAAAATATGTTTATTTTAATTGTTTTAAACAATAATATATCAAATGTCAAAATATCTGTATTATATTTCAAACAAATGTTGTGGAATTTCTACTGTATAGGAGATATTAATAACCATTAGAAGTCGATTATTTACCCCTTTTTCGCTCAGCATGCTTTCGGGTTTCATTTCATTGTGATCAGGTTTTCAACATCATTGGGTTTTGCACCATATGGACATTCCACCCTTTTCCGAATATAAGAGGATGACCAATTTTCTACCTATTAATATATAAAAACGAACATGGATGAAACGATTCTCTTGATATTCTTTTTCAACACAAAACATCAAATGAAAAGCCATAACAATTTAAGATTCTGTAAATTCTGTGTATCCAATCCACATACTAGTATTTATTGAAACAATCATTCATGAAAAATTAAACTTATGTATACTAACATAATTGTGAAAAAATAAAATTATTGTCGCTAATTTTCACAATCGACCAAAGTCTTTTGGATCAAATATTTATAATTATTTAATTTATTACAGTATGATTGTTATAAATACTTAATTTTTAACATATATCAGATAAAATTACCTAAACTATATTCCTATAATAATTAATGACAAAATATTTATAAAATTATAGTATTTCACATACGTAATGTATTAATTTGTAATTTGATTATCGCTTTACAATTTGATTCATAAAAATACATTGATCCTAGTAAAAATGATTTAATTTTCAGTAATTTGTAACTGTGCCAATTTGATTCAAAAAATATTAACGCAAGATAATTTATGTTTATCAAATCTATAAGAAAATTTATAATATAAGAAAAGTAGTTTTATTGTAGTAAAGATGATTCAAGTTATAGTTTATGTTGATTATTTCTAGCTGCGCCAATTCAAATTCATTTTTGGATTAATTAAACTATATATTGATATTATATAATTATTTTGCTATATAATTTATATTAATTGAATCTATAAAATAATGTTCATAGTAATATTAACAAACATTATGAATAAGAAAAATAATTTGAATTGTTTTGTATGATTTATTTAAATATGTATTAAAATTCTGAAATGTATATACAATTACATTTATATTTATGAAATCTATAAGAATGTTTCTAACTTATTGAATATAGAATCATTTTGAGGAATTTATTTAAATTCAAAGTTTATATGAAAATAATTGTTAAAATCAAAGATTTTATTTTTATATCTATATTGTTTTATAGTTCAATAGTTTTTGTATAAATCTGTTTATAATAAATATAAAAGATGAACCAGATTATAATGTGTATACATTTTTAACAATGAGTTTGATAAAGGTTTTCAGAATCACAACTTTTTGACTAATAATTATTTTTATTATTAAAAAAAATGTTAACATTAATAAGTATAAACAAATTTCTTTGTATTTCATAAATTATAAATAAATTAAGTTAATTAATTTTGTTCTATTTGTTAAAATTAAGTACATTTTTATATGTTGCTGTTTGTAGTCTTTATAAAGTAATTTATCAAAATTAATAATTTTGATATTTGTTGCAAATTGCAAATATAACTGAAAAGTAATATAAGTAATATAAACTATTTGTGAGGTACATTTCAGTATTAGTTCCGTATTTTTAATGGTTTTCTATAGTTTTTAATAAGTTTAAGTTTTCTATAAAAATGTTTGCTATTAAGATTATATATTTGATATTGATAATAGTATCATAACAATTCAAGGTATATTATAAGTAATTATTATACATTTTTGAGATTTTGGCATGTTTGTCCGAATTTTCTTAAAAAAATCTATTTAAACTTATAAAACAAACAGATTTCAAAATAACAATAATTCTTTAAATTAAAGTTAAATGTATGATATTTCAATTCGATTTTGTTGGCTTTCTTCATTCATAACTGTTTTTGAATGTAAATTCAATCCAATTATTATTATCTTATTAAGATTTCTTTAAATCTTTTATATATTTTTTTAAATATTGCTTTACTTCATGAAATTTACATATATTCTTCATAAACACGGAGTTGGGTATGATTAAGATATTATTTACAGTAGTTTATGGCTCCAATGTGCACTTTCTGGAAATACCAAAAGATCTAATGAATTTAATTAGATTTGTGTGTAAATGAACATTTTTTCGCGGAACCGTCGCCAGAAGCACGAAGCATGTTAAAGAAAGAAAAAAAAAACACCGGTCGCCGTTTATTTTACTTAATATGCACCCCAGCGCGAACGAAACAAAAAAAAATACAACGAAAAGTCGCTTAATTAAGTTTACATTCTTTACTTTCCGTCGAAGCCCACGAAAGGACAATTCCCTAATAAATTAAACCAACATCTGCAAAAGACCCGACTCCGAAATCCGATCGGGTAGGAAAGCAGTCAATGTTTACGATATCTCCGCACGAAAGAAATGTGCACGCAAATTATCCCGATTTTTATGCAGAAATATGAGAGAAAACTCTGCTCTAACGGTAATTACCGACGCTTTTTTACGGTTACTGTTATTGCCCACTTACATTTTTCTTGCAAGAAATTACCTGAAGTTAAGTTATTATTTTTTCTGCACAAATATTTTTGCATTCATATTTTCAATGTCGGAGTGAGCGAGATGGAGGGAGGAAAGGAACGCTTTTTTTTTGGTGCCCTTCATTCACTAGCTGTCAGCGTAACCGTAACAAAATTATTTTACATCATTGCAGTTGTTGGGGTTTGGGGCACGCGGCAATCTAAATCGGGGTAAAAACTACAAAAAAAAATGCACGCTCCCCATCATAATCATCATTTCTGAGGGTTTCTCTTTTTTTTGTGGAAAAAATGTAAAAAGAGAGATGGAAAAAAAATGGCATGTGCCGATTCCGATGTCGTCTTTGTTCGTTCACGTATGTCACCTGCCTTGGGGGCACTCGGATGACAGTTATCTAAGTACTTGAATCTGTAAAGTACAGCTAATAAAGGGAGTTCTTCTCTGCAATTTCGCGTCTGCCCATCGAGAATCTTCATTTAATATTTATATAAGTGCCCGAGGAATGAAACAACGACATTTGTGCTTTCTTGCCTTTTAGCATATTTCTCAATTTTCTACAGCGGGTGTCGCTCGTTTCTCTCTCTCTCTCTTTCCCAACCCCTCATTTCAGCATTTTTTTTTGGGGTTGAAAATGAGAGTGATGCAGTCGGTAGCGAAAAGACAAAGCTGACACTTTTTATAAATTATACGCGACTCTCCGCGTAATCAGAAATATAATTTAGGTTTAAGAGCGTACGCCGGCAATTTCTCATTGTTTCTCCTTCAGTCGACGCCAAAAACTCCCCCGACCAGCCTTTTCAAACGGAGCGAAAAAATGAGAGAACACCACCCCCGACGACCTATAAAACGTATAAATCTTGGCCGTTTCGCGCTCCCCCAAACGCTTCACTAATTAAAAATGCTAAATTGCGCGTAAGATCCCATCTCAGCCTTTTATTCCTTTAGCCGTATCCTCCTCATCCACCATTCCACCATTCTTTTCAGGAGGAAAGCCCTCGCGCCATTCCTCTTTTACGCACTTAATCCATATAAGATTCATCGCCCGTTTGCAAAATAGAGGATTTCTTTTTAATAATTATTTAAAATCCTTTCAGGACATATTTTATTCTTCTAACAAATCAGATATTTTTGATATTTATTTATATATCAAATATATAATTTATTGTAATACATTTATTATCGTATTATATACTTAATAGATTCCGTTTAATTGGGACACCGGTTAATCGGTAAAGCCGCATATTAGGGACAAATCCTAATAAACGGAAACAAAACCGAGGAAATAACTAAAATTTAGTCCGCTTTTTTCGGGACAATATTCCGTTTAATCAGGTGTGATTCCCGTGGCGGGTTCTATTTGATATCATTATGTCAAATAGATTTTTCGCTGATTTTGTACAACTACATTCTCACAAAAATAGAAACCAATTCGTACAAATTTTTCCATAATACATAATTTAATTTAAGTTTATATTAATACAATTTTTCTTTCAGAGTTTATTATATACAATCACATTTATTGTTTCAGAATTTATATCATTTTCTATTAGGTAATACGTATACAATTTTTTCGAGAATTGTTTTTGATATTTATTTATATAACAATATGACCAATTATTTAATCAACATTCTGTTTTGTAATAATAATAATAAAGAATAATGACTAATTTATTGCTATAAAAGAAGAAAAAATCAAATATATAATTTATTGTAATACATTTAATATCGTATTATATACTTAATAGATTCCGCTTAATTGGGACACCGGTTAATCGGAAAAGCTGCATATTAAGGAAGTAACTAAAATTTAGTCCCGTTTTTTCGGGACAACTACATTCTCACAAAAATAGAAACCACTTCGTACAAATTCTTCCATAATACATAATTTAAGTTTATATTAATACAATTTATTAAATAAAATACACTCGGTCCTCTTTTTATGCGGTTTTTATTTCAAGAAGCATTTGTTTTTAAATAACTATTTTAGGCCATTTTGACACGTTTTGACACAAATTGGCAAACCATTCCATCGAAAAAGATGATAATTCTGAACGAGCATTCAAGTTTTAACGCGAGCTTCAGAATTGCATTTCTGGATATCAGGATATTGTAGAAAAAAAATAGCAAAGCCATCGCAAAGTTTAATCACTGATTATATTGTCAAAGGGAAAAAATCAAAATGCGAATTTGAGACTAATTTTACTTGTGAAGAATCATTATCTTTAGGACATAGATCTGATATGCTGACTATCTCTTCTAGTGATGAAAGTGATTTCGAACCAGTTCGCAAATTATGCCGAACACTCTCATATAGCACCGATAATTCTAAAGAAAAAAATGTGAAAAAGGATTAACTTTCATAAAAATTTTCTGTATTTCTTTTTGTAAATTTTTTCCGTATAAATTTAGAAAGAATATGTTAAAATTATATTTTTCTGAAATTTAATAAACTTCTCTATGATTGTTAACGTTTTTATAAAATTATGAATAAACATTTCAGAAAGAATATAATAAGACTAATTATTTTTCTGAAATTTAATAAACCCTTTTTTATGCGATTTTCGGTATATTGTTACTCATTGATTTAGTTTTATGCGGTTTTTAAAAATTATGGAACGTATCCTTTATACGTGTGTCTATTCCTTTTTTGTGCGATTTATTTTTATGCGTTTTCCTGTGGAACGTATCCACCGCATAAAAAGAGAACCAAGTGTATTAAAAACACTAATCCTGTAATTTTTATATAACTTCGGATAATTGGCTTAATCGGGACTAAATGTACTAGTCCCGATTAAGCAGAATTACATGTATTTATTAGTTACTTAAAATATTTATCATTATTGTTAATACTACAACCAATTCATCACCAACTTTTTATTGACATTTTTTTTAAGAAATTTTACATCGATAATTTCTAAAAAAAATGTTCTAATTCATTTGGATTTCTACAATTTCTTTTTAAATTTACATCTGTAACTTTGTAATTATTCTATTAAATTGATATAATGAAATTGTTACTTTCATAAAATAAATGAATGATCACATTTTTGAATGAATGTTTATACGAATTTTTTTAGAATTTATTTTGCTTAATTAAAATTTAGTTTGTTTTGAAAGTTTTAAACCAGATCAAACCGCACTATGCGAGGTGTTACTGTATCTATAATCATTATTTTATTTGATTATCTCAACTTTCTATTAAATATTGTTTTCAAATCAATTAATGTTTGTTGCTGTATTGCAATAACATAATTACAACAAGAAAGAAGACATAAATATTTCATTCAATCAGAGGCAAGTTTCATATTCAGGAATTCATTGATATAAATTCTTTTAAGTAATTTATATGTAAATATTAATCTTTAATAATTAAAACTTAAATATTTTTAAGTGAAATAATACAAATTTTGATTGGCCAAAATACAATAAAAATAATATCAAACCGAAGACTCTGAATGTACAAATAATGCATAAATGCTTAAATCATTGAGTTTGTTCTCTGGTCTCTTTTAGTACAGTTTATTTTTATGGCTTTAAACTTCTTTATTAGTACGGTTTAAAACAGTGCAGCACAGTATTCGTACTATTTGAGGTATTGCTGTGATAATATGCTAGATACAACATATTCATTATTTTAATTTATTAACAATTTATCTCGATTCGTACAAGATATCAAATAATTTATTCTTTAAACTTCTAATCCTAAATTAGACAAGAAGTCTAACATGATAACCAATAAACGCACTTATTTATGGTAAGCGTATTCAAAATATTTCCATATATTTCTTCTGGGACCGACAATAATTTTAATCATAACGGTCCGAAGGATATATAATTAATTTTTATGGCCACTTTACGCACTAAAGTCCAATGCGTTTCAAATTAATTAACCCTTAAATGCGACGATTTACATTTTTTTTCCTTCATCCAAACTCACCTTTTACTATCTAGTAAATCTTTCGAAAGAGTTTCTGACTCTAATTGGGACCAAAGTATTGGATAAGGAAAGGAAACAGACCGAAGCTTTATTATCTGATTATAACGTTATATGATTGTTAATGATCTCTTGAACAATAAATTAATTATCGATAAGCGTCGAAAAAGGTATAAACTGTATGAATTAATTAAGTTTATTCTTTTGAGTGATTTTATGTAATTTACTTGACGTGGAAATTACTTACCGAGAAATAATTAATTATTTTAAATTTTAGTGTTATTTTTTTTATTACTTTAGACAATTTATCAGAATAGAATATTTTAATTTTATTTTTTTTTAAATTATTGTAACACATTTCTCATAATCTATAAATTATTTTTAACTGAATAGGTTCTAATAAATTATCTCAAATAAATGGCAGTTGTTTATGGCATTGTATTTAATATCATCACTTTTGTCAAGTCTTAAAATATATTTTGTCTACCCCTTTATTTTTTTTTGTTTTATTGATCAAATATCGTGGATTAGAAAGGGTGGAGATTAAAAAAGGTTGTGTAGTTTTTACTCTAAAGTTTACTCAAAAAATATATATGTATATGATTTTTTTAATAAAATTATTGCTTACTAATTAAGATAAATATATTAAATTGTCTAGTACTATACAGGAAAGTTTTTGAATTTCTTGATTAAATAGTAAAAAATTTGATATTTATAAGGTTTTTTTTAAATTTATTTATATTTAACTATTTACTATTTTTCACAACCTTTGGAAATTTGTTATTAATAATAGAGCAACACCTCGCATAGTCCGGATTTACTAAAGTCCGGTTTGAAAACAAACTAAATTTTAATTGAACAAAATTAAACACTCCAGTCTAATTTTGTGTTGTTTATTTTTATACTTTTTTTAAGTCCTCGATTAGTCCGAATTAAAACAGTCCGGGGTATTGGCGGAATCGAATTCGAAGTATTTCTGTATTATCAATAGAATTATTGTTGAATTCAATGCTAAAGATTGTATCTAATAAATCTGTCCTAATTGGTATTGAAGCATTGGGTGAATCAGTGAAACGCAGGTACTCTACTATCTGATTAGTGTATTACATAATACGAGAGGATTAAAGGATGGGACAAAGGTGTGACCCATTAATACGAATTCGAAGCGGTCTTGATAGAAGTCCGTATCTACCTGCGGCGATATCGCCGAAAGGCAGTTCATCTGTTCCGTTTTTTATCCATCCATCCATCCGTCGAGCCACGCGCCGTCGCCTCAGGTCTGCAACAACTGCAAATAAAGAAGAGAAGTGTGTCAACAGAGTCGAACAAATATAATGGGGGTAAATGATTGGTACCTGAGCCGCGGATTTTGCGGATGCTTCTCCTCTGTTTACCTACCTGGATGCCTGCGGGTCGTGACATGTGCTCAGTGAAAATAAAATAAAATAAAATAATAATAACACCTTCTTTAGCAGGTAACAACAGCACGGGCTGCGAAACTCAATTAGATGGCTAAATTCCATACATTTTCACGGCGGGACCGCAGAAAGTAGGTTACGCGAGCACGCACGTTAACCAAACCTAATGGGGGATGGTGGCGGATGGTGAGGAGGAGCAACAAGAAGTTGTTCTTGGTAGCGGAACGTCGAACGGTCTGTTATTAACTGGAAATTTGATGCGTTTTACCTGAAAACGTTTTTTATCCATCAATTTTTGTGTTTCTTTTTTACTCTTCAGTATGTAAACAATCAATTATAAGAGTTGAATACGTTGAATCAAATATGACATAATTAACATGATTATGTCATAGTAAATATAATTTGTTTATTTTTTCAGAAATATCATATGATCTTCTTTGAACAATCAGCCTGAAAATAGTAGAAAGTAATCGGTTTTATTAAAGTAATATTCTACATAATATTCTATATACTATATATACTTTTTAATTAAAATAATAAAAACAAACTTCGTAACTGTTATATGATAATAATAACTTTATATTTTTAAAGTTAAAGAAAATAAAATGCTTCATAATTTAATTTTCCCAAAAGACTAGTTGACAATTTAAAATTGATGTTAAAGCTTTAATTTAATTCAAAATGATTATAGAACAAAATAATTTCTCAAAATCAAAGTAATTTTTTTTAACAATTTAAATTTAAAAATTATTCAATCACTTTTTATATGTTAATAGAAATAATTATTTAAATGGTAAAAAAATCTTAAATATGGAAAATAGAATAAAGTAAATTTAATTCAAATTAATATTTTGTACTTAAATCACTTTAAAAATATATTTTTCTTGAGTTTTAATTTATAAGATAGATCTGAAAGAAATATTCTGGTGTTATTTGAAGAATTCTAATAATTTTGGGATGAACATAATTTGAGTCTTGTGTAGATTCAAATTAAAATTCTTATCGAGTCTCAAAGAAATGTCAATATTTAAGAAGATTTTTTATAATTTTCTTGAAAATATCTATACGAGTATTTGAACAAGTAAATGATACCAAAGTAAATAGACATTATAAAATATAAATATAATTAATCTTCAATCTACAAAATTTTGATAAATTACGTGTACTTTATTTGTCCAGTTTTAGATTTCCTTTAGTATTATATAATAATAATACTAATTTATATATACTTGAGATAGTATATATACCTTATGTTATAATAATTATTATCTTTTAGATTTCAATAGTGTTTTTCTCTTGTAGTTTTCATATAAATGATGTAAATATTGATTGAAAATAAATAAATTAGGGCTGAAAGACCAATGGCCCGTTGTAGTTGTTAACTTTTTGTTTTATTCTTATTGTATGAAAAGGTTTTATTTTGTTTTTTTATTATTACAATAAAGGTTACTATTATTTTAAATTAATCTAATTTAGAAACAAATAATATACAAAATCAAAATATTACTCTCAACTATTCTTTTCTATGTCGTTTTTTAATGAATTTGATCTTAAATGACAAAAACAAAACAGTTTTGAATGAAGTCACATTAACAATTAGTAAATACATCACTTTAATATATAGTAAATGGTAAAGCTTTTTTTTGGATTCGAGTAGACCTTTGTTAATCGAGGATGTGCTGAACGAAGTTTTTAATTTTTGATTATACAAGACAAGTTTCATTATTATTTAAACTTTATTTTATTATTTTATGGCAGTTTATATAAAAAATCATAAATTTTAATATTTTAATGACTTTGTATGGAAACATATTATTTTATTGTAGAACAATATTGTTCGTAAGTGCAACACAATTAGATCTATTAAAGTTTCATAAAAAATATTATCAAAAACATTAAAATTTATTCGTAACTTCATTCAGTGTGAATTGTGTAAGTTTCATTATGCATCTGTGGTATTATTTGTGATAATTTCACAATGAATACAAATCAAAATATAAGAATTAACAATGAATTAGTAGGTTATAAATATGCAACTAAAGTATTATGTATATCGAAACAACTTTGATAAAAAATATTGAAAATTCTATTAGTATTTGAAGTGCGGTGTTATGATCAAATAAAAAAATATGTGAAATTTGGAGGAATAAAAACTTATACCATTATACTTGGAATGACTTTTAATAAGCTGCTTCCTTTCAATATTCAACGAGCAAAAGAAAGAAGTTAAAAGAAAGAGGGTATCGATTGTACAAAGTTAACAAGCATATAATTATCCGTAAAGGCAGTGAATTAATTAATATAAGACGCATCGCCTCTGTAATCCATCAAACGAGGAGAAGGAAAAAAAAGAAGCGGAAAATTCAAACGCAAACACACACACACACATTGAGAGAGAGAAGATGCTCATTACTAAATTTAATTTAGCATGGAAAGCACATTAATCCTAAAACAATACAGCATCGGGACGAACGAAAAAAAATAAATTAAGTCCTCGTGACTCACCCTACGGCTGCACCAAAATTCTTTTACCGCGATTGCATTAATTCCCCAATTGCCGATCGAAGGGTCTCCTTTGCATTAACGAAGGCTCTCGCACTGGCATTAAATGTTGGGATGGGTGACGGCGTTTTTTTTATCCTCGAACATTTTTTTTCATCCCTTCGCTTCTTCGTGCGCCGCGACCTGCGACCTTATCGTGGGACAGAATAAGGGAACCCCGCGGGCCACGCGCCACCCCACGGGTTTGGAATCGTAAAAAAAATCGTGCCCCTCAGTTTTTTAACCCCACGGGCGCCCGCTCTACCCCGTTCCCTGTATCTTGAATTTCTACGCCGCGAAATTACCGAGCTGCCCCTCCCGCTGTATATCTATATATATTAAGGGAATATTTTATGCCTCGAAATTATTCATATAGAAAGCGAGAAGATGAGAGAGGGACGGTGAAAGAAATATGCAAGGACAGAGAGTGAGTGAGAGAAAGATAATGTAAGTTATTGTCGGGGAGTTATATAAATTTTCGAGATTATTATTTGAGAAAGTTAGGGAATTGTTATTAATGTTTTCGTAAGCCGCAGCAAATGAGTAAATGTACGCAACAAATTCGCGCTGCGAAATTTAATATGCTAGGGATGAGCGATGTCTTTGTTCATAGGCACTAACGAGAAAGTTCATCGTTCAAATATCTGCTGTGAACAGAATCTGTAAGTTTAAATTGGTTTTTCTCATTTCATTATTTTTTGTAATATTTTCTTTCCTTACAATGAAAACTTTATATGAAACTTTTGGTAGTGTTGTGATTCAAATTTAAATAAGCAAGTCTGGATTTATATGATTAATACAACAAAATTGTTAAATTTAATCTTACTTAAGCATTAAATTAATTAGAATTACATTAGTATTACAGTATATAGAAGTATGAGTATTTACTTAAATGAAACTATAGTCAACGCTCACTTAACGTACACATATTTAACGTACGATCGTTAAATAATATTATATACAGAAATATCTGGATTAACCCGCACTGTTTAGGGAAACTAAATACACCTATAACTCGCTATACGTCTGTACTTTATACGGTATTTCGCTATAACGGCTTTTTAAATTATTACTCTTTTTCGATTGTGGCAAAAAATATTTCATTAAACGGCCAAGATGTGAATACATTCTTATATCAAAATAATTGATTCCGGAACGTATCTAGGCCATAAAGCGAGGTTTGAGTGTACAAACAAAAATAAACCGCACCAAAAAATACTTGATTGTATTAAGGTAAAAACTGATTATATAAATATTTTTCATTTTGTGTACTGTAGTTTGTTTTGAAATTTTAAAACCGGACATAGTTGAAATGTACGTTCGTGCGAACGATTTAACACAAGTGCATTTATATAGAAATTCAGCAATTAAATTATATTCGTTTTGCATGTAATAATTCGTGTATATTTTAAGTACATTAACCGAGAGTTAACTGTTTGTTGAACTTTCTGTGCCAGATACAAAATATAATATTTGTTAAATCTAAATAGTAGTAATTCTAACATTTTTCTAGTATTTTCTGTTAAAATCGATATTAGTGATAGATGATTTTGTCAATATATGTAGTAGATTTAGTATATACATAGTTTCTATAATTATATTTATTAGTTATATCTTGTCACCTATGTAATATATATTAAGAAATTGAATTAGAGTTGAGATATTTGTTAATATACAAAATTTTCTTTAGTTTGCTGTTGGTATATGTCATGTATAGAAAATTTAAGGGAGAAGTCCAAGCATATATTCTTTGCTGTATACCAGAATTAATTAAAAAGGGGGTGGAACTTATCTTTTAGATCTTTTTAAATAGAAAAGAAATGTCTTTTAAGATTACTTTCTTTATCTTGTAGGCGTATATATGTTATTAATTTAATTAAGTATTTTCTCAAATATTTTGTCAAAAACTAGAATAATTTAGTTTTCTTAAATCATTGTTTTAAGAAAATACATTTTTTTTTAATTTCTTATCAAATTTAGTAGTTTTTTTTTCTGTAGTGAAGCATTATGTTTGTAGCCCCTGAATATATCTGTAGTAGTCGATTTATTGAAAAAAATTATGATTAAAGTGTAGAAAATAAATTGTATTTTAGAAATTATTTAAAAAAAAAAATTTGGCTAAGAAAAAAGTTTTTGTATGATATATTAAGTCTTATATGTTAAAAATTAATAGACTATCATAAAAATAGTAAAATTGTACCTTTATACGACTACTTTAATGGTAAAATGTAAGATTATTGATTATTTCTTTATAATTTCGATCAGTTTTATTACAATTTATCATTGATATAGTAACATTTTGAAAATTTCTTAATATTTTTTTTAACTTTGACCATTGTCTTATATAAAATTAAAAAAAACAATTTTCTAAAGCTTCTTGTCTAAATGCAAATTTAAAGCTGTTGCTATACGTCAAGAATAAAAAGAAAATATACTAGTTTGCTGAACTATCAAATCTGAATGTAAAAGTATATATATAAAAAAGTAAATACAAGTAAATATATACTAAACAACAATATTCTTAATTATATATTTAATTAATTGGTTATGTACTTTAAGAATGAGTTAAAAGAGTGACAAATAATTCAAATCATGAATATATTAGTATTAAGCATGAAAAAATATAATGTAATCAATCAAGTGTATAAAATATAAATGCGTTTGCTTTTAAGGCTGGAAGGACAAAGAACGGGAGGACGACCATCGGAAGCACGGTAAAAGCAACGTGGAATGAAGTGATCAACCCTACGAAAAAAAAAAATTTTTTTGCTCCGCTTCGCTACCCCACGGCCTAATTATACCAGGGGGTTCTTAGGCGGAATTACTAATCCTTAATCCACGTCCTTGCATAATGTAATGCCGCGCGGATCCGCGCCGTCCTTCAGAACACACCAATTAGGCGGGCAGAAGGAGCTAAGAAACGAAGCCCATAAATATGTAAACGGCATCTTAATATTTTAAGAGCGCTCCTTGCACTCACATCACCTTTGAAATACGTAAACACCGGTGATCCTATCCAATGTTTTTCGCCTCTTCGGAAGATTGAAATAATTGTTGGAAATTCAGAGATGAGGATAATGATGAGAAGTAGAGAGAGAGAGAGAGCGAAAAAAAGCTGTCGGAGCTCCAGAATATGATTATGCAGTGACAAAACAAGGGAGCGGAGAAGTCCTGAGTACGGAATGAAGTTAATTTAAAAATTTGCTTCTGCTTTTGAAGGCACCGTTTTTTTTTCTTCATCCAGTTCGCTCTTGTTTCCTTGCAGATCGCGAAAGAGAAAGTGAGGGTTGAAAGAAGAGAGAAAGAGTATAATTTTGTTTTTTTTCTCTCCTCCTACTTCCTTTTTTTCTCTCTTCTCTGTTAAAATTCATGTTGCCTTATCTCGCTGCTGTTGGAAAAAAGTGTTGGTAATAAAAGTGTAAGGTGCAGCCCGAGGGAAATTAAACACAAGTAAAATTAACATTTTCGAATGTAGTTATCCGACGGGAGCGTGGATAAAAAAAGAAGAGTAGAGAGAGAGTGAGAGGACGCGCGATTCGTGTTTGGGGGTGGCGGCGGAAACGAATTCATTTTGCTTTCGCCCTTTGTGTGTGCAGGGAACGCTTCTCTGTGTGGGTATTTACAATCAACGAAATGTCAGAGCAGGAAGACATTAGGGGTTGGCGGAGAAATTAATATTGCGGCTTCTTCTCCTTTTTGGCGCCGAACGAAAGAATAACATTTTCTCGCGGATCCGTGAGCCGCTTCGAATTTATGTGGCCGGGTCAAAAGCTCCGGAATTATTCGGGCAAAGGCTCAGGTCGAGTTGCAATTAGTCAGAGCGTTGGCAGAGTGGGGTGGTTGTGGGCGGTTGCGATGGGGGCGGTAGGAAGCTGTAATCTCCCTCCCTTTGTGGTGTGGAATTAATGTTTTGTCCGCGGATTCCTTTATCCCGCCTTTTTAAGTGAACGCCGCTACCTTCCAGAAAGCCCATGCTTTTTACGGAACTAATTCCGGCATTAAAATCAGTAAGGCTTGCGGAAAAACGATTTAAAACTCTTGTTTAAAAATCCGTGAATTAAGCATAAAGACAACAATAATAATTTAAAATTTGTCATTTCCTCACAATTATAATCTATGGCTTTGTTGACACTTTATAGAAAAATTCCATGAAAAGTGTACGTTTGTACGAAAATAAAGTACTTTCGTGTGAACAAAGAAACACATGAGTACAAAAAAAATAAATATATAAATACTTTCGCTTAACGTACCACAATTTATGTTTTATGTACGTTAACTGAACGCAGATGTTTTTAAGTAAACTAATGTATCAATGTATCAAATTTTAACTGTATCAAATGTGAAGTGCTAGTAAAATTGAATGTTTTCTTGGGTTATTATTCAATCATTTTAATTAAAAACTTTAAGCATGTTTAATATTGTATTTTTCAATTGGATTACATAAATCCGGAGTGCTTTTATTATATCCTTATATAATAGTCATTTATTTCTCTTAAAATTCTGTTGTTTTTTCTTAGAAATCATTAAATATATTTTATTCTATAATTAAGATTAATTTTGTTTAGCTAAGTTTACAACTAATTCCAAAATATCTACTTAGCTTGACTTTGACTGACTATTTTTTATACAAATAAATATTTTATCTATTGAAACGTATGAATGTTTTGGTTTGCGAAAATTTGTGGTAGGAAGTTCATGTCGGAGATGTTGGAAAATTTTACATATTGAAAAAGTTCTTTCTGATAAATTTATATAAATTGTAGCTCTTTAGCTTTAAGTTGTGGAAAGATGTTTTATGGTGTTATATAACTATTATTTTTGATATAATTTAGTGCAATATTTTGTAGATACAATGACAAATTATCATTCTTTCTAAGGAACATTATTTATTGAATAAAATGCAATAAAACAAGTTGTTACTTTTTATTACATTTCTCTAGTCAGAGTTAGTAGTAGCTTTAAATTAAATTTAGCTCTATTTAAGTTTCTATCTTTGAGAAGTCTATATTTATATAAGATACTTCCTAATATGCGTTCATATATAAATCAATAAATAATGTTCCTTGATTTACGGATTTAGATGTACGTTAGATGTTTGATTATCATAGTTTATATATCGAAACATAGATATATTTTGTGTTCTAAATCTTTTCATTAAAATTAGAAAGAATCCTTACGCCGGATTTAATACGGGGCTTCCGTTTTTCTCTTCATGTTTCAAGGAAAAAATGTATTATAAAGTAAACAAACGAGAAAAAAAAGTAATTTCGGTATTCATTTAGATGTTCATTACGCAGTGCCTTTAATATCTTGCAAGATACACACGCTGCACAACAAAAAAAAATCAAAAAACAATGGCTAATTGATTTTTTTTTCCTCTTTGTTGGCTCCGGGGGCTGAAGACGGAAACACCCAAAAAGCAACCACCTGAGGTCCTCATCCTCTGGAACCGCCGCCACCGGCTGGTAGGGTGGTTGCGCTCTGCGTTCTGTTTGTCGCCGCGATAAATAATCATAAAGTGAAGGGAATTCATCGGGCTAATGCATTGTGTTTGTTATCTATTACACCCTGTCCTTGCGGGAGCAGTAAGGAAGATAAATTAAAAAAAATATAATTACGAGCCTCCACTCACTCTCTCTCTTTCACCCTGTCTGTCTGCTTGTGTGTGTGTGTACGTTCGTCGTGCGCTTTTTTTTACCCTCTTCCTCCCCATTGATATAAAAAAAAATGCCACCCCACGGACCCCTCAGACACCCACAAATTAAAGCAGCGGTCCTAAATCCTGCAGAACGGCACACGATTTTTCAACTAACTCAATTTCATCCTTCATTTGCCCATCAACGTGAATAATAACTTTCTGGAATACTTAAATACTTTACGTCCCCCGTCATAAAATAGATGTTAAGATGCAGGCATTACTCTTCACTTATATAACTCGTGCAATTTACGAACAGGAAAAAAATGCTATTGCTTTTTATATATATAAAAAAAGAAGAAGAGGAAAACTAATAATCGTAATGTCGCATTGATTATTAAAAAGGATCTCTTGAATAAATTTAAAATCGATATTTGTTGAAATCTGAATTTCTTAATAACCAATTAATAATTTACTATTACAAGTTTAAACCAATAAAAAAAAAGTTTAAAAATTGTTGCTTTAGTAAAATTTCTATGGTTTATATTAGTAATATTTATTGAAACAGTTAAACATACATCAAAGAATCAACTGATTTTTTGTAACTTACAATAGTAAGTTGAGTATGTGAATACAAAACTTTTAAATTGAAAGAAACTAAGCACCAAGATGCTAAATTTCAGCTAAACAATTTCTGTAATTTCTTCATAAAATCTTCAATTTTCATTTATTTTGTGCAATCTAGTTTCTCCAACTTAATGAAATTTTATAGGATTAGCTTTTTCAACGTTTCCATGTTTAAAAATTACAATTAATTTATGTTCATCATGTGATTCTTACCTTAATATTCAGTTTTATAACTTATTACCAAAATACAAAACTGTTATATTAAACATGAAGATGTCAAACTTTAGCTAAACAAAATTTGTAATTTGTTCAAAAAAACGCGTCCCTGATTGGATTATTCAGTTTCCGAACATAAAACCTAAACAATAAACTTTCCACTATTGGAATATAATTTCGGTTCCCAAACATAATTCTAAAATTGTCGGTAAAATGAAATTTGATTTGATTATAATATAAAAAGAGATCAATTACGTACGTTAATATATATGTTCAATTACATTTTTTTGATAAACATTTGTCTCATCGTTCGCACGAAAGTACTTAACATTTCATACGGACGTACACTCTGCTGGAGCCTGAAATTACTCAATTGGATTTAAGGACGATAAGTGTATGCAATGTAGAAAGTGTATTAATTTTGGTTGATATTAGTTGTAGGTGAGAAACAAATGCTGTTTCTTGGTAAAATAATCGCATTAGTTTTTTTTGTATTACACTTGAAAGCAGTGATATGGTAATTTTATTTATATAATATTTTTTTATTTCCTCTCGAACCCTTCGACCGTTTTGGAACCGCTAGTTAACGGCGGTGTGCATGGAGAGGAAAAAAATAGCAGGAGAGAAGAAAGGAGTCCCTATAAAAATGCATGAACCCTGGAGAAAGGGTAGCAGCGAGCGTCTCACCCCACGGGACCAAGGGGTAGGCCGAGGGTAGAGAGGCAAAAAAAAATCTACATAAAAAATAAGCGTGCATATATAGCGGAGGCAATTTCTGCAAACGGGCACCATTAGCGGGGCGGCCATTGTTTAGCGCGCGCGGCAAATTAATTTAATCTCGACCCCCTTTCTTTCTCCTCTGGGGGCGCCCAGAATCAACCACCCTCCTTTCAAAGAAGTATACGAAAAACCCTCCCTTCTCTTCCTCCCGAGCCCTAAGGGCGCACGTTACGCATTCCGAGCGCGGACTCTTCTCCTACGCCGCTCCCTCATCCGCCGTCATCTCCACCACCGCCGCCTCCTTCGACGCCGTCGCCTTTGCTTCATTCGCCTTCCCCCTGCACCATCACCGCGGAGATAATGCCTATCTCGGTTGAAATTTTAAAGAACCTTTCTTGAATATTAAAATCAACAAAAACCTTAATTGCACCGCACCGCATACACACGCCGGTGGATTTTGCAGGGATGAAAAGTTTGCCGCCCCTCGCTAAAACCCCACCGCCCCAATCCAACAACGCAGCCAACTTATAAATAATTGATACGTCACGTATACTAAGCTCAGACGCAACGTGATCAGACAACACACAGATTCCATCTTTAGATTTACTATATAACTTGAAACATTAAAATTACACTGATAGTTTATACCTGTTTGCATGTGAACAACAACTGCTTGATTTCATTGACAGTCCTTTTATATCAAACATATGTTTTCTTGGTATAACTATGGACGCTGGGTATTAAATTAAATAATATACGACATAAGTCATACGTGTCAATGCGGTGGCAATCGAAATGCCGACAACCGATGCGGAACAGCTTGTTTTCCAGGTACTGCCCAACGCAATTCGTCGATGCTGTAGATGCAGCTGACATCGAAATCTTCCAAATACGTTTGATCTCTTAGATGGAAATGACCTATGACAAAATCTGCTTGCTTACGTTGCAAAGCTCCAATTGCACCATCATAGTGGGAATCAGATTTAACTCCCCAACTGGTATAAGCTGTTTCATCAAATACTATTTTACATTTAAGGATGTCAGCTAATAGTTGGACGACTTGTACTTCAATACCAGAATTGTTGGATTCAACGTAAGGTGGTAATATTAGATAAGATACTTTTAAAGTTGAGTTCCTCCACTGCTTATTCAATTTGGGAGGAAATGCAGATTCGCACGATTCTAATTGGACTGGTTCTAGGTTTGGATTGACAAAATCTTCAAATTGGTAAGGAAAGTACGTGTAAAGTTTATTGTCGTTTAAGACTATTACGTTATAGATATTGTATTGATGTATTAACTTGAAGACGAATGCTGGATTATGATTGAGTATTATGAACTTGGCCCTTGAATTCCAAGCGACGGAAGAAGCTAGAGCTTCGAAAGTGCCAAGTAAATCCTCGGGCTGCACAATATACACATCGTATTTCTTGAGGCCCAAGCTTTTTCCGGCTTTGATTATGGGGAAATGTATTTCAATCTCCGGCTCTCCCGGAACGTCTTGCAAGTACAAAGCGCGATCGCTCGCTTCGAAGCGAAAACAGTTTAGTAAATCCGCGCCGATTCGTAGGGGTGGTGCGAAAGCTAACAGTGTCAACGATAGGAGATCCATCGTTGCGACTGAATCATATTCACACCTCGATTGCGTTTTAATTATACGCTCTGCTTTGTTGTTGTTTCCAACGTTGGCATCGATCGTGGCCTCTTTCTACACTTCCTTCCTTCTTGCTGCTTCTGAATTAATTATATAAAGGAAGAGCAATTAAGAAGGAAGCGAGGCGAGGCATTAGCAGGTATCCTCCTTTGAAGTTATGCGCTGATAAAATTCCTTTTGGCAGTAAATACGAGGGCGTCTCCTTTAAATTTAATAATTACTCGCTAATTTGGATGAGAGACACACACAGAGAGATGGAGATGAGGAAGAATTCCGAGAGGGCGAAATTGAAAATCATCTCATTAATTCGGGCGAAGCAAGCCGGGCCTTGGTTCGCCCGGGCTGATTTAATATACGCGATGAAATATGCATTCGGGGGATGTAATGAAAAAAATGTAGTGTGTAAATTTAATATTCCAGAGTGTTTCACTACATTTATTTAGTTTTTTTTCTCTCTCCACCCGGACACTCCTTGCCTATTTCACGTGTGCGCGAGGTGCGTGGAGAGGAAGGATGGAGGGCTGTGAAAGTAAAATAAAAAATCGCCGGGACTCGGTGTTTTATGGTAAAGGGTGAACCTGTACGACCCTACTAGCTGGCTGGGCCCATTCGGGGATTGATCGGGGATCGGGGAGGCATCCAATTTGTGACGTGTCAATAACCGAAACGGTTCATCGTGGATCGATAACCGATTAATAAAGATGTAGGCTCGAAGTGGGCCTAGGTGCGGACGAGCCCTCATCATCCCCCCATCCTCCGCCCTGTTCCAATCATTAAGACGTGAATTATGATGGATTAATGCTAACTAATTCTGTAATGGACCTAATAGAATAACGTATGCCAACACCCACAAAAAATGTTTTGTTTGCATTTTTTTTGTCAATGAATTACATAATGGCAGCTTTTGTTTTTAGCATTACAAGAAAATGTACTAATTAAGTATCATAAAGTTACTATTAATTTATAAAAATTGGAGTTTCTTGTAAAATAATATCACTGACCTAAACTTCTTAAATTAAGTCTATATAGAAAACTATGTAAACTTAATAAAATCAACATATATAGTCATAATCATTTAATGGTGAGTTTTAGACAATAAATTGTATATTACAAAAATTCCAATAAAAATGATTCAGAAAAGATTACTAAATTTTAACACTGAAGATATTATTCCAAATATATTGCCAAACAGTTCTAACAATTAGATTAAGTACATACAGAAAAATCTTTAGAAATCTTATATTTTTGAACTAACATGAAATAAAAATATAAAATATTTAGTTCAAAGGTTTTCATTTCTTGTATATTGTCCAAAATCTGAGAACATTGTCAAGTGTGTTCTTTATAAAACAAACCTTTTCTTTGGCTTTTAATTTTATAAATAATACTGATATTATTTCTTTTATAATTTCTAAGTATTCAATGAAAAATATCCACGACACTCGGAAATTAAATCTGTATTTTTATTGTCTTATTAATTTTATATTTAATAATCTTTCTAAGATTCAGTCATCAATCCTTAATTCATTTGAAGTTCGGAAACAACGTAATATTTTTGTAACACAAAAATATTGATTTGATCCATTTTTTTCTGTAAAAACGAAGATTTTTGTTTTTGAATATATTTAGTATTTTTCGATTTCTCAATGATAAATATTTCACTAAAATTTTTTTTAAAGATTCAGTTGAGCAATTATTATTTTTTTTGTCAAAAGTTACGAAACATTTATATTGTAAAATTTGTTAGAAACAAATTCTTAAAAATGAATATTAGTCGATTATAAACAAACTTTTAAACTTTCTCATGTCCAAATGTTAATCAATATTTATTTTAATTGTTAAGTATTATTGTCCAAAATTGTCAATTGATTTAGGGCAATTTTAGATTGGTGTAGTAGTTAATGGTAAAAATATATTAGTAAAGTAGTAATACGAATTGTACATTGTTGTACTAATAGTAGTTCAGTAGTTGAAATATTCAGATTTTTTTCTAAAATAAATAACAATAATTTTATCAAATTTAATTATTCACTGAATTTTAAATAAAATAATAATAATTACCGGTTAATCGGGACAGCCGCTTATTAGAAACAAATCATAAAGAACGGAAACACAATCGCGAAAATAACAAATTGAAATGGAACTTCGAATAATTGGGACACATCGGGATGTCCCGATTAACGTTCCGATGTGTCCCGAATAAGCGGAATCGACTGTACTTTTGATTCCTTAAAAAAATGAAATTTGACATGGAAAGATCAAATTGAAGGAAAAAGAGAAAAATTAAAATACAGAATAGGGCGTCAGCCGCAGGATCATGGATGCTTCATGGTATATTATCTTCAAATGGAGACAGTAGAGAAAACTATTATGAAAAACAGTAGCTGATACCAAAATCGTCTAGAAAAACATCAAAATATTAGTTGCCAATATTCTTGACACTAGATGAAAATTCCAGCGATTGAAGCGATACGTACCACAACGATCTATACAATTGAGATTGCTAATGGTATCCAATAAAATTTTGTCAACCGGTAAACCAATTACTAAATATTTTTATGAAATAGATTGTAAAGAATGAATGATATAAAAAAGTCAAATAAAATAATTATGACAATATAAATTGTTTACTTGTATTATAGACATAGAGAAAAATTAGGTTAAACTTTTTCAATTATATTCTTATCAATAAATAACTTAATAACAGGTTTCCTTTCCACCGTTTCGTGTTACACAAAATACAAATTAAGTATCATCAAAAGCAATGAAATAGTTTATTTCTACATTTGCTATTCGAAAATAATTACATGTTATATCATAAGGAAATAAGTATGTAATAGAAACGTGAATTTATTATTCATGAAGCTGTTGTATAAATCTGTTGAGGTTGATCTCTCTTTCTTCTCTATCACTCTTCTTTCGTGCGAATTTTATGCGATATTATGATGGAAGGAGCGACGAGGAGAGATGTTAACAGCGGCAGAAGAGGAAAGGCGAATCCTGGCAACAACCTGATGAACGAGCTCGAGAACCCGAACGACGTGTCGATATGTGGCTGTCAGAATAAAACATGCTCAGCTTCCTCAATCCCATCCAATAATCTATATATATACATCCACGTGAATGTGTGTGTGTATATATACGTTTGGGAGGGTTGCAAAGCGCATCGAATGCCGCGAACTTCTTTCTTATCCGCACATCCATACACAGACACAACCATACGGAAATATATTTATATAGGTTTGAAAGAATAACTTGTATATTAACTTTCCTTCGATCGAATCCTCCCATCCCCTATATTTATGGTGAAGATAAAACAGCTCCAATGAAAACTTCATAATCATATTTCATATTTGGATAAAACTTGTTGAATTGAATATATTGTTAATACTATCAAACTTACTGCACATATTTTTAGTTTCAGAATACAGTGGAACCTCGCTTAACAAGCACTTCGCTTAATGAATTATAAGAAAAATGACTCCCATAACGAGTGGCGATGATAAGAGAAGTCCCGGATTTCGCGCCAGATACATCATTTTTAAAACTTGTGTATACATATTATGTGTATTTTTGAATATGTTTCGCTATATCACGTATTTCAGAATACCAGTAAAAATCCGGAAATTTTGAAACGGATTAAACTCGTTAAACAAGGTTCCACTGTATAATTTATTTTCAGTTGTCTGAAATGTGCAAAATATTCAGTAGTAAATACAGCAAATGTGTAACTTCGATTATTACGGATTTACTATAGTCCGGTTTAAAAAGTCCTAGTTTAGTCTTGTTTCAAATAGTCCGGGACAATAGGACATATCGTACATTATAATAACAAAAAAGAAGAAATACTCTAATAATAATTAAATATAATTGATTTGTTGAAACTAAGATACTTATAAAATTAATCTAAATTACTATACATTAAAATCAAACAAAAAAAATATCTGGTTTTAATTATATTTTGAGTTTGAATAAAGTACGAAGGTTTCTATGGTAATTACCTAATATTTTATCAGAAAATTCGCACAGAGGCAGCATGTCAAAAGTATATATATATAGTATATATATTCCGGAGAGCAGATAACGAGCCGCTTCTATTTACATTTAATCTAAAGACCAAGAAGCGTACAAAAAAAAGTGGAGGAGTTTGGAAAGATGAAGAAAGGGGGAAAAAGTAACTTTCATCCCGAAGGCGGCGGTCCTTGGGGGAGAAATTGCTATCTAAAATTAAAAGAATATTGATTACTGCAACCAACAACAAAAAAATGTGATAGCAAATAAATTAGTTTTTGCCTTAATGAATGATTTTTGATTTGAAACGAGTTTTGTGATTCGTAATGATATTTTTTTGATAAAAACCGTGATAGAAATAGAAGATATGACAGCATTTTAATGTTTGATATATTTCGTAACATTGTGACTTTGCTCATCAGAAAACGACTAATATGCATGAATTCTATTGTTTATAACTTATTTAATTATAATCAATTATGATTAGTATCCTTAACTACAAGTTTTGTTTAGCTATATTCTGGTATGATTATTTGTATTCATTATTCATATTTCGTCGTACGTACGTAAGTCGAGTAATTATTGTATTTAATATGAATTGGAATTTATTTAGAATGAGTTTTTTTTAATATAATTGGTTTTAGGCTGTATAATAATTGATTTTCTGACGAATTTTATAAGATTTATTCTATATTTAATAACTTCCGTTTATTTCTAGACGTTGTATTAGTTGTATTTAACATTTTGCTTAAATTTGATAATGTTGATAAATTATGACAAAGATGTTTATAGAATATACCGTTATAAAAACTGCAAGAAATTATTTGTTTGATTATTGTAATATATTATAAAAAATTGTATTGTAAGATATGGCTTTAACCTGGAATACCGGGAAGTCATCATCATCATCACCATCATATTGGACACATAGTTTACTATATTAATATTTCATGTACTTGATAAATAAGTAAAATAAAATTTTGCTATCGAAACTTGGATTAATTTGTTCAAATCTTCACCTATTTTTATGAAACCTAAAATCATATTATATTACTAATATAAGTTATCCAGAGCTTTAAAACATGAGTCTGTATGTAATATATATATATATAGTATTTTTCTATAAAAGAATGAAACTTCTATTAATACAGCTTAGATTAATAAAAAGTCTGCTAAAACCTTCACCTAAAATAATTTAAATCTACTGTTTTTCAAAGTTTCTGCAGAGCTGCTGAAGATATTTGTTTGTAGTTGCAGTGCAACCTAAGACTATTTGACACAAGGTGACAGCTGTTATTTCGACACCCATTAAAAAATTTACGTGGAAAACATTACAAAACAAATATATATAAATATTTGATTTAAACTTCTTTAATCTTTTGAGGGGCTGTAGGACACGCATTGTCCCACCTTTTGAACATGCCTAGTGGAACATTATTATAATTTTCAAGGAAATGTTCAAAAAGTGGAATTATCCTTTAATTTGTTTGGTATGTCAAATGATGAATCTTGATAGGCCATACCATCCGATGTTGATTCACTTGACGTAGCTTTCTGATTCAGTTTTCAAAGAGTTAAGGTAAAGTAACCACATTTTTGTTCTAATATAAACGAACATTGTATATTAAGGCACATTTATAAATATTTTTGTGAATATTATTGATATTGTTTAAAGATCTTATATTTTTTTTAATAGTAAATATAAAATTATATTCAATAGCCCTTTGTATAAGTTGACTTTTTTGAAATTATATATATTTTGTTCATTTTATTTAGTTTTTATATGTTTTTTTTTGTACGACATGATGCAATAAACATTGTTATTATTATAAAATTACAAATGACATTAAGAGTGTTTAATATTAATTTACTAACTTTTGTTATTACTGTTAATTTCTCAAAATTCCACTAATGCTATTCATGTTTTTTTTTTCTAGACTTGATCGTGCGGACAAAATAAATGCGTTTCATCCAAAGACTTTTAACCGATATGCAGGAACGTGCCGAAACTGCAGAGAACGCCTTCCGAAGAAGGAAGAAGGGAAACAACTCTTCGCTAATGTATACCTATAAAATATTCCATTTAAATTGATTTAATACCTGCAACAGCTGTGCGTTCGTCCGGTGGGTCGGTCTGCAGTACGAGCGAAAGGGAAAGCATTCGTTGCGCATCGATATGCAAATTGTCGAATAATTCAGTCCTACGATAAATTATTTACGTCGCGTGTAACGCGCCCGACGATTTTCTCGCATTTTAAAATTTAATTACGCGTCTGAAACAATATTAATCATTGAGATACACATCGAGCATATCCTCAGAACTGGATTATTAATTTTCAGACGATTTTTGTAATGATACTCGAACGTGCGCTCAGCCAAGATTTATTACCATTCAATGCATCCATTATCGAATACCTCTATACATTTACGAATATGTTTGTAATGATATATTCCACAAGAAACAAGCAACATTTCAGCTGCAAATGCTTTTTTTTTATTCAAAACTTGATTTGCATCTTGAAGCTTATATCCTGAAAAAAAAAACACATTTATCTGTTCATCAGTATGAAATATAACTTGAGCAGCTACTGATGCTTGTAATTAATATTATTACTCGTCATATTAATGTAGTGTAGATGAGAGTAACCCAATTTGGACCGGTTCCTAGATTGAACCATAAATTTGCACCATGTGATCCAATCAAAGTTGTTTAGGCGTTTCATATTAAAATGCCTCTTGAATACATATTGAGAATAGTATTGTCTTCTGGTTGTTGGTAAAATATCATTTTACTATAAGATTGTGAGCCATTAGGCTCCTAACGTAAGTAATAAAGTATGTCTAAAATACGAATATTTAACTACAATAAATTGTGTAAAGTAAACTATAATAGTTTTAATAATATAGTTCAAAATTAAGTTGGATAAAGTATACTAATTTTGCACATACAGTTGCCTAAATTGGAACAAAAATCCTGGAAATCCCCAGGAAGCAGTTGGATTTCATAAATAGTTTAAATATATCTATATATAAACAAGTTAAGGTAAAAATAAATCAAGAAATTAAATATTTTTAACAATCAATAAAAATATGTACTTAAATCCACATAATGTGCAGAATTGAAAAGCACCTTTGCTTATATTGTATCAGTTACAAAAACATAAATTAAGGCAATCGACCATCCTGAGAAACCAGTTGTTTTGATTGGACCGATAACTACAAATTTTACATTTTCTACCAATGTTAATTATAGTTTTTTGAAAACTAAATTGTATCATTTTGATAAACTAGACTTAATTTATCGAAAGATCACAACAGAACAATATTAATTATGCAGTATTTGATAAAGGCAACAAAAATATGCAAAATATTTAGATGAATAAATATTTATTTTTTTGATATCGATATATCTAAAACTGAATGTACTGTGAACCTTCGAACTTCGAACACAATTTTTTCCATTGGAGATTATGTATTAATATTTACGTAAGTAATTGCATTTATTGTGTTTAGTCGGTAAATGAGTAAACTTCTAGTTTTAAGTTGTTAGACTTTTGAGTTAATTTTTTTCATTACAAATATATAATTGAATTCATCAGTTTCCAATTAACAAAATTTACTAAATATAAAAACATTTTAAATATTTATTAACTTTTCATTTATTTGGAATCTAGTTAATATTTCTAATTCATTAACATTGCTTTTTCTGAGGAGAAACCTATAATTTTTTTATTTATATTTTTCCAATTTTTCTTATTTATTTGTTGTTGGATTTTAAAGGTATCGTAAGATTAAACCCTTTGATCGTCAAATTTCTTAGCAAATATATCAATCATCTAAATGTATTTGCAAACATTTATGTAAATATTTTTGAATTTTAAAAATTATTTAGATTTGTATGTGTATAAATTCTACTCAAATTAGTTCATCATTTTCAAGTTTAAAGCTACTTATGTAATAAAATTTAACGTGAAAGAGGTTTGGCCTTAAGGCTGATTGAAAACACACTCAATGAACATTTTAATACTCGAAATGAAAAAGCCCCCCAAAAAAAAATCAAAGAGGAAACTAATTACGCCACGAATATATATGAATATTGACAAAAAATACCTAAACTCATGTAATCGTTTCACTCGTCGGGGATTTGCGTTCCCCCTCTCCTTTCGTGTATTTTTTTTATCCGTTCTTATTTCTGCGAGATTTATTTTCGTTTTATTCTATTTTAATAAATCACTCAGAGGGTCCCGCGCAATTAAGGCCTTAAAAACGTTGAGTTTCCACGATAATGGATTGTTAATCCGGAGGCCTTCTTTAGTCGCTCGCAGCGGAAAAATGCACGAACCGTCGCTCTCGCTTTTACATTGTCTCTTTTTCTTCTGACTCCTTCCTTTTTCGCTCATTTTATTTACGCCCAAAAAGACATTACTTTCGTCGAATTAAATTAAACGTCACAAAATGTCTTTCAAAATATTCGTTTGTTAGATAATTTTTATTATATTCATAATTTGTACATTCAGGTGGTTTTAGAATGTTGATATATTAGATTGTAAAACATTTTGTCTGTATATTTAATATTAAGGTTTATACTAATAACAAAATTTATTATAACAAACTTAAATTTACATAAGACGAAAAATGTTACTTAATTTGGACAAAATCCAAAGACTGTATTAAATATGTACAAATTACTATAATAATTTTAATATAGTTCATAATTAGACTTAGATCAACTAGTTCCAAGTATTTGTCATGATTGTTTAACAATTATTTGCCTAAAATGGACCAAACAAATTGAAGAATATTGCCAGGTATTTGTCAATATTGTTTAACAATCAGTTGTATGTACAATTTAGTATAATGATTATAATATAGTTCAAAATTAGACTTAGATTAAATAGTATTCAAGTATTTGTCAAGATTGTTTAACAACCAGTTGCCTAAATTAGACCAAATAAATTGAGCATGAAGTTATAATAACAAATAGTTCCTACAAAGGTTTTCATTTGAAAAAATAGTCTTACAGCAATCGATCAGTGCTTTACTCAAAATAAAATAAATTTTAATTGACAAAATATTGATCTTTTTTTTACTATATAATCAAATCTAAGTTTATGTAGTTTTAAGGTCTTCGATTAGTCCGGTTTTAAATAGTCAGGGATATTGACTTAATTGGATTCGCACTATGTAAGGTTTTTATGAATTTTCTTACTTTATTCAGTTAACAAGGAACAAAACAACAACTTGAAAATTTTGTATTTTATTTGAAAAAGTTAAGGATGAAGACCTAAACTTGCACTAGAGATCAAATAACATTAGTGGTCTTGTGAAAAAAGTTGCTTTAATTGGACAGATTGACAAATATTTATTTTTGTAATAAGTAAATAATATTATTTTGTTAGCATAATTGTTGGTACTACTTCTTTAAATATTTTTTATTGAATAAATAAAAAGTCAAAAAATTTTCTTGTGGTATTTGTAATATTTGTCCAAATTAAAGTTTCAAGAGAGTTTTTTTTAATAAACACATTCATGAAGACTCTTCCCCTATTTTTTTTTATTAATATTTACTAATATTTCGTTTTCTCGTATCCATTTTTGAAATTTGACATGAAATATCGTTAGACTTTAACAAATTGATAAACCATTTTTATTTTTTCAGAAACAAATGAATTAACGCTTACTTACGTAACCTTCGTACATTGGAAATTCGGTTTTCGAACATTATATGTTCCTAAAGGTTGTGCCATAAGATTATTTATATAAACATATGAATTTGGTAAAAAAACAGAAATTTAAAAACCTACAAAATATAATCAAATTTAAGATAAATATATTAAATATGAAATTATTTATTTATTTACAATATTGTATGGGGCTAAAGAGCTAGAAAATCTTGTAAAGTAATAAAGTACAAAGTTAACCAAAGTAAATTCTCAATTTCAACGGTTGGAGCTGCTCAATGGTTTGTTCACGATAAAGTATCGGAACATATGCCAAAGTCAGGTCTCGTCGTCTGCCCTTACAAAAAAAAGAGGGTCAGTGTTCGAAGCTCGATAGGTGATTGCTATATAATCTACTCCTACCGAAACCGAAGATTAGTCATCTCGAGATATACAAACGACCGCACCAAAAAAAAAATTAAAAACGTATACTTGACTTTGGCAAAGCAAAACTGTTAATAATAATGTTCTGCGACGTATTCACTCAGCACTAATGCAAATGTATCACTTTTTAAATGGGACATTTACCATCAATCAAACGTAATTCAGTTTGTGACGAGTTTATCGAAGCGCGGATGGAAGGATCTGTTGTATTGATCCTGCACGTAATTGATTGCTTTAGCGTTATTTTTTTATCTATGTTTTTATATAATATACAATTAGTAATTATATGCAAATTGACTTTTTATTAGAAGAAAAAAAAGTTATGAGTTATAAAGTAAAGTTTAGCTTGTTTCAATAAATATATTATATAAATATATATTCTAGACTACATTTTATGAACTTGTCCCAAAAAATATCTATGAAACTCTTTACTTAACTTTTGACATAAAACTAAGTTTATTTCTAATTGAAGTAAAAAAAATATAGAAAAAGTAGAAATCTTTATTTACATACAATTGAGTTATAAATTATCATATTTTTTTGGAAGATAAGATGAACCAGTTTATAAGAATATTGTAACCCAATTCTAAATTGATCATACAAAAATAAACAGAAACTTGATTTTATAAAGAAAAATCCAATCATTTATGTATAATAAATAATTTTGTGTACCAATTATTTCGAATTTATTCTTATTTTGCTTAATTAAAATGTAGTTTGTTTCAAAACTTTCAAATTAATCTGCACTAATTGAAACCGAATTATAAATATTACTTAGATGAAATACATGATTTTATAAGAAAAGGTATCGAATAAAGTTTTCGTATTATTTATAGGATAATCCACTACGAATCTCTCAATCCATATCCGACTTTTGCTTACTCAATTTTTTTTATATTTTATTTTTCACCCGGCCCCGTCCTCAAAATTGTCTTTCGCTCTTCACATTTTCGTCGTCTGCGCGAAACGCATTGATAAGTGGAATCGAAGGCACAACAATGGTAAAGTAGAAGAGTTTCGTTCGCTCGTTCCCCCTTTTTTTTCTCCTTTTCTTTTCTCTCTTTATATTCTTCTTCTAGCGCCGCCGCCGCCCTTCCGCCGCCTCCACTCTTCTTCTCGTGCTTCTTCTCCTTTTCGTCCTCCGCTCCTCTCGAACACAATCAGGCAGTCGCGTAGGGCAGCAAAGAGTTAATATTGATCCGTTTTTTTATTTGAGTCACCCCCACGGTTTTTTTTTTCACCCTCGCTTTTTTTCATCCCCGGATGAGTGTTACCATAGAAACTGTACAGCAGGTGCCAGCAAACACGCAACATGGATATCATGTCATTTTTACTTTCTTATTAGAAGATATCATCGTATACAATTAACGTTGCAATAACTTGCAATTATTTATTGCTATTACCTTCCTATAGTTATTTATTTATTTTTTTGTGTTAACTCATTGATTTGAACACGCGAAACGAATTTTACGATCATTTCGATAACTGTTGCTCCCTTGTTCGTATTATCCTCGGGGAAAATGATTACAATTGTTATGTGTGTGCGTTTTTTTTTGTTTCGTTGGAATCGATCTTTAATGGTGGTGGCATGTGCGGTTTATTGACGATGCCTTTATTGGTAAGAATTCTGCGGATGCATTTGACAAGCATCGATAATTTCGGCGTCATTTATTCCATTTCGTTCTTCGGTTTCTTTAAATCTTTAATTTCCTCATGCGGTGCTCGATCAATCAACGCTGAGGCAAATGGAAAGTCTCGGGAAGTCGATCATTAAATCCACTCCATTCAACTACTGTTTCCTATTATTTGCACAAACCATAGCATCATCCCATTTCCACTTCATTCTTCATAATAATTATAACAAATCTAATATTTGCTGTAATTATAACATATGTAATATTTCTTAAGATTGTTATTTCATAATATGAAGAACTATTGATCAATATTATTCTAGTAACTATATACAACAAGATTCGTATTTTATATTACACAAAAGACAAATTCGAAATGTTTTACATCACCTTAAACCATTTGATATGTCTACAAAAATATACATTTAAAGCTAATTGCATTAATTTATAACTTCTTACATCATATTTAGTTTGATATGAACAATTAAGTTTCTACGTTTCAAAGTATCTTTGATGTAAAATGTAAAATGAATTATTTATTTAAGAACATTGGTACATTTAATCGTGACTACGGTTATATATTCTAACTTCTTACATAACTTTTAACATTTAGGTATCTAATAATATTTTAAATCATTATCTTTTCAATCAGCAAGCACAAACAAATTTACTCATTTTGGTCATATGTCAAAATCATATTTGATCTTATTACATTTTGTATAACTTTTTTTTCAAGACATTTGTATTTTGAATACTCTAATTATGCAATATGCACAAATCATTCGCATACTCAAATTATACCTTAACATCAATAATTGTATTATTTGATACTTTTTATCCTACTTCAGCTTGAAAGTATGAAATCATCAGAGCTTATAATTCAAGTAATTTTGCAATCCTAGCATCAGAGGAATCCTCTATACTTACAATATACTTACATTTTGATACTTACAACAAGAAATTGAAATATGATTTAGAAAATGGTAAATTGGTATAAACCAATCAAAATCTGTACATGTTACCTTCAATGTATAACGAGGCCCATGTCATCCAATAAGACTCAACAACAATGTAGTGCCAAAATCTTCAAGAGTGAGATAGTTAGGTATATGATATCATCTGGACAAGGCTCACTTGGGAGGAGCACATTCAGTATTCAATTGTAGGGAACTGCTAGCTCATGAAACAATAATCAGATCAAAATATATCAATCTAAATGTCTCAGAAGTATCGCAGATTCACTTTGGAATCAAGACAGTGGAAAAGGTTACCAAAGACTCCTTCACTAAATATCTATTGAAACTTCAAGAAATGCTGTCACTGCGAGTTCTTAAAGTCAACAGCGAACCGATTTGTTAAACGTTCCATCAAATATTTTTAACAATAAATTTGTTATTGCAATTGGTGATTTAGCAATTGTTTTGTTGTTGACATTAATTAATAACGATGTAAACTACTCATCTATTTTTCTTTTCAAATCAGTAAAAAAAAAATATTTTATGTGAATTTACAAAAAAAAATAGAAATAATTTTCTGCGTGAAAATAAGACAATTTCTTTAATTTCTTATTTTATCTCATGCTAAATACTGTTTTTATTACAGTTTAGACTTATGTGTATAATATTTTTTCGATACTTACGAGATTTATGTTAAGAATTAATTATAACTTAAATATTTTTATCTATAATTGAAACAAAATCATTATCAGAATATACAACGTACATTCAATAAATCTTGTCTGACTGATACTCGATTCTAGTTCAGGAAACAATGCTTGCTTTGAATTATAGTCCGGTTGAAGTCTAGGTCCCTAAATCCCCAACGTTATTTGACTGTACAAGTTGTAATACATTTAAATAAGTACCAAGTTTCAATCCTATTTAGTATATAAACGAAGTTGGATATAGTTCGAAATAGAAGCAATTTACAATGGATTTCTCCACAATTTTTTCGAATTTTATAATATATATTTTAATGATGGTTTTATAATTTTTATTCGTATGAGTACAATATATTGAAGCTAATATGTAAAGAAATATTTTTATTTTGAATTCATACATTTTTTAATATATTTATGTATACAGATATGCTTTATTTATAAACGTTGCTACAGGTGAATCATTATTATTTACTATAATAATAAAACACAATCATTATATGATATTCAAAACTGAAACTATAATCACAAATTGTTGAAATATTCTTGAACACATAATTTAATTGAATGTATCCTGTAATTATCCAACACAAAAAGGTGCTACCATTATTACCATTATCATGTACATGTAATTTTTCGTGTTTCTGTTAGATCCACCTAACTTCGTTGTCGTTGTATAACTATATAAAATCGAGCATGCGTTTCGGAATTACGATGCGGAAGAAATTAGAATAATTGAATTTTAAAAGAGTTAGGTTGGGTTATGAATTAGTTAATTATATACGCCTTTTACGTATTCTCCGTATGTGTACGCTTGAGTCCGTGTGTGATGATGATGATGCATGCCGGCAGCGAATTGTATATTTTAATAAATTATTCTTTCCTGCTTCTAAACAGCTCGAGTATCCCGAAAAACAAAAAGAACTGAAATAATAAAATGCAATTTCGTATGGAAATTCTGTTGCATTAATGGTATAGATCGGATCTTCTAACTATGTATATTTAACTAAGTAAATCCAGTTTTTCTTTTATAATTTAATGTTGAGCTTAAATATGGTAAGTGTAATCATAACATCGGACTAGAGTAAAAATTAAATTATATTTTTTTTCATATTTAAATAAAAAATAATTGTTATAACAAATTAGAGTCAATAAAAATTTGTACGCAAATTAGCTTTATCTTTGAATTTCCTAACTAAGGGTTATTTTTTAGCTTGGTTAACGTTACCCCCTCGTATAACGAAGCTTTGATATAAAGAAGTCCGCAATTGACTGAAAACATTGATAGTTGTTAGAAAGAAGTCACTAAGAAATGCTTAAATGGAGTATGGTACAAAATATTGTCACAGGTTGTACTAATAAAATTAAATAGCATTCCAGAAATTAGAAATGAAGTTATGGAGATGGCTCAATCAATAAGAAACTATTGATGACAAGGAAGTTAAAAATTTGTTGAATGCTGAAGTAGTTTTGCAGTAGAAGATTTAAAAAACTTTGTTAGTATTTATGAAAACTAACAGATTTTGAAATTATTTGGTTGCAGAAGATGATGGTTTTTCAATTTTAGACAAAAATATAACTCATTTTGCTTTGTATGTCATTTTTCGTTCGAGTATTTCGCTTAACGAGCAAAAAAAAATTGTAAGAAAAATGACTCGCAAAATGGATTATTGTATATTACATTAGTTTATATGGGGGAAATTACTATACTAGTAAGAATCTGGAAATTTTGGAACGGATTATGCTCGTTGAGCGAGGTTCCACTGTATTTTTATAGCAGTAATTTTTATCTACTTTTAAATTTATTTCAAAAATTAATTAGTTAAGAGCAATTTAATGTAAAATCTGGTATGCAGTTATGAAATTATTCATTCTTTTTTTTTTAAATAAAAAAGAATAGTTATATTAAATAAGTAAAATTTAATTAAACAAAGTTCCAATTAATATTTTTCAGTTAAATTTAATGAAAAATCTGTTAATGGTAGAGATATTGCAATGAAATTATTCATTCGTCTTCTGAAATAAAAAAAAATAGCTAAATTATAAAAGTAAAATGTAATTAGACAAAGTTGCAATAAATATTTTTTAACTAACCTTAATGCAAAACCTGTTCCTGGTAGAAACATATTTCTGTATTTTTTATTTGAAATGGTTGAAAAAAAAAACGTATTACATTAAATTTGTCTAGATCTTCAATTATAACGACTTATGGTTTTTCATCTTCGTTAAGATTTCCTATTAAAATACACGTATAAAATAAAAAATTAGTGATATCAATTACATAAAAATAAAACAAATGAAATGACCATTTTTTTGAAGAAAATATTTGTAAAGTAATGAATCGAATTAAGAATTGCTTGACGTTAAACAGAATATTTAATATTTTCTACAAAAAATAAAACATATGAATTTCAACATCTAGAAATTACACACTTTGCATAATATATTTGTAATTATACAAGCAATGAGAAATCTTAAATTTAATAATCGTATTAAATTTAAGATATCCATTGTGATCAAGAAAAAATATAAATATTTTAGTACTATAAAATTATAATATTTTATTATTAGTATAATTACAAAGCCTCTGATGATGCTTCTAGTGAAATTCATCTTATAATTATTTACTGTATCATGAACATTTAGGTTTTTTTCATAAAATTAATTGTGATTCCACATTAATTTACTGTATCTTCTGAAATAACTGAAACATTCAAGATTTTTTCAGAAAATAAAGTACCAAGCATTTGATGATGCTTGTATTCAAATTCATCATGAATTACACACACACATTAAACGGTATCTTTGTCACTATTTGTGCGAGCAAGGAAAAACCCCCCATTCTAATAGGATTATGTCCACTCTGGAAGATTGCGGTAACGGAGCGAAATGTTGTTACTCCTCCGTTCAGTCCCGAACCAACAACACAAAAAAATGATTTATTTATGTGGTCGTGATTTATGATGATTTGGGGCACGCTGCAAAGTCCCACACGTTTTACAATCCTTTTTCATATAAACAAGGGCGGGGGTTGGCCAATGTTTCCGAAATCCTTCGGCGTGTTTTATATACGTGTTTCTTCTTCCAACGCGCGACATAAAAAAAAGGGTAAACAGAGAAAACCTTTCTGCGACTAACGTGAATGTGCGTATGTGGAGGGTTGGAAGAGGTTTTTGTGCTGTTGCTTTTCTTTCTGGGATGAGGATAAGGTGTATAACGGGATTCCGTGTATAAAATATAGGGCAAGTTTTGCAGTTTCCTGGAAAGGGCTCCGCCGACATGTGCCCGTCATTATGTTTAAGAATAAACCACTATTATAAGGGTAGAAACGGTAGGAGAAGCAAAAAAAATGAGCGGCTGGCTAACGGGTGTTCGCAATTCTTAAATGCGAGGAAGGGCTGAAAAAAGAGTGTGTAAGGGAAGAAGCGCGTTTTCATGTGTGTGTTCGAGACGTGAGCGGGGGGTGTTTAGTTTCCCCTAAAAAGAGGAAAAAAGCGAGCAAGGAGGAAGGAAGAAAAAAACCCTTACACACATTGTGAACGTTCGAACGACCTTCCAAGGGGTTGTCAGACGACGTGTGAGTGGGTTAGACACGCTTACACGTTTATTTGACATGTTGCTCCTTCTTACTATTATGTCAATGTTTTCATCCGTTTACAACCACCCCGTCTAACCCATCACCAAACACACGATGATCTCGTAATCAGTTCAAAGCAATTAAAATCACTGAATTGTTTTTGTTTTTGCTGTTTCGTTTTTCATTTCTTTCGCATGCTTCCTTTATTTTAATTAAAACGTTCCCCTTGTTTTCGTGCCTACCGAAGAGCGAGCGGCGAGTGAAACGAACGAACAAAAAAAAAATATATATATACATGCCTGGCATGGGATTGAATTTGCCTTTAATGCTTGGGGAAGAAAAAAACGTGGGGGTAACCCTATCAGTGTTCTGGGTAAGACACAAGATCGATATAACTCTTCCGTGGGGTGAAACTCCGTACGCGTGGGGTGAACTCGCTACCCTCGGCCAGCGTAGACTTAACAAACGAAAAAGAGAGCGAATTTAAATTTTAAATCGAGTCCCAGGGTTGCTAGAGCCGTGCAATTCTTTTATTTACTTTGAAATATTGTTGTTCTACTTTAGTGAAAACTTTGTTTCGCACATGATTGTTATACATTTTTTATCGAATCGAAATAAAGACATTAAGAGTTATTATTTTAAATTTATTTTCTACAAAGAGTATAATCAATACTGAAGTCCAGTGTTTTTATATTAAGTTTAAAATGTATCCAAATTTTATATGTTTATCTAATTCTAAAGTAAAGCTAATAGAAATGTATAGATTTATTTCTCATTTCAAATTTATAGTTATATAAAGTTGTGATTTATACTGTATCAATTAGTTCAACATTTAACTAGTCTAAAATAATGTATGACAAAATATAAATGTATTATCAAGAAATCAATTAAAGTTATCTTTTTGGATAAATACATACCAGAGGATGCCTTTAATTGATAAAATAAGTAGAAGTAGTTTCCCTATTTAATAGCAAACAACATTAAGATACTTCACTTTTATCTAAATGAAGTGTTGAATCAGTATAATTTTTATTATTTGTATCCTATGTTCTCTTTTTGTAAAATGAATTAGTAAATTTTGTAAAAGTGAATAAATAGAAAATAATAATAATCTTTATTGCAACAGTCAAAAACAAAATGAAACATTTTCGTACACAGAAATAATAATAAAATAAAAAATATTAATTTAGCAAGAAGCAAAATTGCAATGCGTCTTTGGAAATAACACAGCTGATTTAGTAAAAGGGATTTGAACAAAAAATAATATTGTATTATAGTACAAAATTTTAAAATCTTGCAAAAAACTGTCAAAATATTAAAAGAAAATCGTATATAATACGTAGAATGTCTAAAATCGTACAAAGTTTTAAATTCTTGCGAATAACATAATCAAAATAGTAAAAAATGTATCAAATTCATGCAAGTGTCATAGTAATAAATTCGCATATAATACGAAGAATCATTCAAAATGTTGGTATAATACAGTCAAAGTAGTGCAAAAAATTAATAACACGCACAATGATTCAAAATCTAAAAAAAATTGAAATGTGCAAAATGTAATTAAATATACTAGTTAATTAATATTATTATTTATTATAGCACTTATTAAACATTAATTTTTAATTAATAAGAAATAACATTGAAAGATATACATATAATAGGTATATTTCTTGAGATTGATTTCATTACAATTAAATAAAATTGAAATTATATTACTATACTTGATAGACCATTGCTCCCTGCACAATAATTATAGTCATTGTTACTATTATAATAAGGCATACATTATTATTTAATAATATATGTTTGCTTAAAGTTGATTACTATTAGGAGGTACTATGTTCAGGGTAAAGAGAGATCGTGTTAATTGCAGCAGGCAACCGTTGCAAATAATTATTTTTTTAAATATCATCTTTAGTGTAGACACGTGCGCTTGTTTTGTTATATGCCCAGCGGAACATATGTGAGAGCGAAAGCGTAAGGGCTCTGAATAATGTTGAAAGTTGATAATTATGGAAACGGCGAGCGAACACGTGAAGCAATAAAGTCTGTCCGTTGATGATGCCCGTTGCTGTTTGATGTTGCTCCAAGCAGCACTTTTTATCCTTGTTCTCTGCACGCATTCGTTTCCATTCCCGTTCAGAATTAATTGCAGGACATTAAGGATGTGCCGCCGCGAATTACGGGATCGGAAATACGAAGGGCAGCCCAATTTGTCCGGCCGATTCATTATTCATGCGCCTCTCGCGATAATTTCGGGTTGCACGTAATTGCGTAACGAACGACGCGCCGCCCGTCCATCCCGAAACCGAAGCCGTCTCCCCGCCGCCGCACGGCCCTTCGCAAAGGGAAAAAAAAGGGGAAAAGGGCGCGCGCGATCCGTCGACTCGCGCCGTCCCTCTTCAGCGCACGCAAATGAAAGAACGAAGAGACGAAGACGGGTACGACGACGGTAAGGGTTCGTATATTTTTTTTTCTGAAGGGGGTGACTGAGATAGATAGGGAAAGCTCCGCCGACGTCGCGCACTTCTTCAATAATTCATATCTTATTCCTCATGCAAATCAGCAACGAGCCGTTGTTTTTATGTTCGATAAAAGAAATAAGGGGCAGTTTGATTAAAATTCCTCTCGCAAAGCCCGCGGGGGCTGCGAACCCCGAAAAACTCGGTGCGGGGTTGAGAAGGAGATGGAGGTGGTGGAGGGACGCAACAGAATTTGCACAGCGCTGCAGAATGTCTCTATATATCCATCCACCCTTCGGTATTCTATTGAACGGTAACTCGAATCCTTCATTCCATAAACAACGCGTGTTTACAAACAATGACCCATCCGCTCTCAGCTCCATCATCTGCAACTTTATAATGATCACGAGATGCTTTACTCGCTTATTGAATACCATTATTCGATAAACTTTAAAGCACAAAATAATAGATCAACATTTTTAACGAAATATACATGCAGCATTCACTTGACGTACAATATTTCGAAGTGTATTCGACAATAGGTTCATCATTATTCTGAGTATTAATTACATGAAGCATTAAAAATGTATATTACTGCTATTGTGAAAACTCATTTTAGGAAAATTTATCTTCACTGAATAACTAAAATGAAAATGTGTTCCATTAACAAGTTGTGTATGGGAAATTAAATATTTACTCGCTTATTGAATAACATTATTCAATAAACTTTATAGAACGAAATAACAGGTCAAATTTTAGTTTGAAGTGCATTCGATAATACGTACATAATTGTTCGGACTAAACCAATGTAGAAATGTTCGTATAAGTACAATTGTAATAATTACATGGAGTATTCAAATTGTATATGACTTTTACAGATAACTGCTTTATGAAAACTCATTTTATATAACTTCACTGTAAAACTGAAATAAAAATGCAGTCCATTTGCAAGTTAAGTACGGGAATTTACATGATGTGATGCAAAGCGTCCGACGGTAAGTCGTACGTTCGCACGAACATTGAGTACGTTCATCTGACAATAAAAAAATATTGTAAAAGCTTGTAATCAATTAATATGTATTTGCTTAGCGTGCGATATTTATCTTTCATTGCGTAAGTAATTAATTATAGTACAATTATGTTGTAATTTATAGCTTTTCTATAATTGGAAAGTATCAATTACAATTAGGCAATTTTAGTAAAAAGTTTTTTTTTTATAATTTAAAATATTTTTTGATGAAAATTTATTTATGTATTTTAATTTTCTAGTCATATTCTGTAACAATATTGAATAAATATATCTATTATTCAAATGTTGAAATTGTGTTTCTAAAAAATGAACTTATTCAACGTTATAATCATTCCATAACTATTACAGAAAACTCAATATTCAGTCATCAATTTGTCGTTTTACCTTTAAAAGTAGATGTCTCAGAATGGTATGTTTGGAATTTAATTTTCGCTGATAAAAGTAACCATATTTTTATTCATAAGTCAATATTTTGTAACTTTATTTCTTGTTTTCTTTTTGCTCTTTTCTTTTGAAAGAAGCTTACTTCCAAGAAAAAATTAGATTATTATTATATTTAGAAATATGCCTCAATATGAATATGCTTCAAATATTAATCTCTCGTTAAAAGCTATATTACTTATTATATAATATTCTTATAACAACATCAATTACAAATACTGACTTACTGTAAATACCAAATAAAGTAAAGAGTCTATTTGATAATGTTTTGATTAAAATTGACTAGATAATCTATCTTTATTTACAGATCAACTTTTTATATAATACAACTGCGCATTTGTTATTTATATTTAGATTAACTAAGACAATATTTTAATACTAGAAAGTACAATATTATAATCTACATCACGTAGCTATAAGGTGAAAATAAGTTATAATCAATTCATATCTAATTCACGACAAACTTGAAAATATATAATGCATATATTTATATAAAATTGCAGTTGATAATAGTTTTTATTTTCTATTAATGTTTAATGTTATTTGATAATATTTACACCTAGATCTTTATTTTATAATTATTGAAAAATGTATACATATTAGTATAATAATTAAGTTGTATTAAATCATTATTTGATTTATTAATTGTCTATTTTATAATTGAAGATTTATTTGCATTGGTTTTCTTTAAATATGTATACAATTTCTTCAGTACAGCAAAACCTCGAATAGTCCGAGTAATCGGTTCCGCCAATAACACGGTCGGTTTGAATCGAGAACTTTAGTACCGCACAAAAATTGCTGTATAAGTAATGTAAAAGTAAAGAAATAATTGTGTACTCAAATATAGTTCTTCGATACGACTATTTGATTGTAGTATAATCAACTAAAAGCGGATATATACGCAGACTTATAAGCACTTCATCTAGTTGCGCCTGTATCGAGCGCCTCTCTTGTAATGTAAATAAGATCATTATTTACGTTTCCAAATTCTTTATTTGCATTATTTTATACAATATCTATGCATTGTATAAAAAATCGATATTACCGCCAAAATATGTATGTCAAATATACATATTACTGATAAAATAATCGGTATAAAGTAATCGGTATTTCAGTATTAATCAGAAATTTATTGATGGAATATTCGGATAGAACATTCGAAATAGACGTACACGGAATTCTCGACCAAGGTAAATGGATACACCATGAGGTCCTTCTTCCTCGTAGTCATGATGAACATGGTGTAGTAGCCGTTAGCGAAGATCTGGTTGAAAATAATAGTGAAATGCCAGACGATCTCGATTTCAAACATGTCGTTCATCATGCGCGACATCGAGACGAGCTCCTGGTGGAGATCCATCAGCTGCGAGAGTTCCTTCTCGAATTTGTACACGTTGAACGAGTTCTGCTTCAACTTGGAACGTTTCTTAACGCTTCGGAAGCTTCCGTTCAAGATTTGAATGCGGTTCCTCAGCACCGAACACCAGATGTAAAAGTAACACTTATTCAACGTTCCCACATACGAAGGTAAGTAAATTAGATACTGTTAATTCTACGAAAATTTAAGTTTTACGCAAATGAATTTACTAAATGTTGAAATCTAATATTCTCTTTTAGATTATTGTACAATTAATCTCTAATTTTAGAACTGTTGTCAAAATTAAACTATACATTTACTATACATTTTTAAAAACGAAAAATACATCCGCACAGAGGATGAGATGAGACATTAAAATATTATTTTCTTTTTTGGTATTTTCTATCTAATTTCATCAATTATGGTAATTATATTGGTAGAATCAACATTTTCTTATAGAAGATTTTATATATTTTCACCTACATGAGTTCTATTCAGGACAGACGGGTTAACAAATGTTTTCAAATTTCTATTAGTAAATTCTTTTAATTTTTTTTACTTCTTTTAAATATTATTTCCTTCAGACCTTTTGTATAACAAATTTATTTAGAATTTTTGTAAAATAATGAAATATGTAAAAATATTTATTGATAATCTGTTTTGCCAATATTCGGGACTGTTTGAAACCGGACTATTCGAGTAAGTACACAAATAAATACAGAAATTTGTAAGGTTAATTTTTGTATGTATTTAGTTGTTGACTGTATAAAGGGAAAGACATGACTATAGTGAATCCGGACTGATCGAAGCCGCAATATGCGAGGTATTTATGTAATTATTGTTTCGATAAAATACAAGTTTATACAATTTGTATGTATTTAGTTCTTCGATACTTGACTGTATAAAAGGAAAAACATGACTATAGTGAATCCGGAATGATCGAAGCCGCACTATGCGAGATATTTATGTAATTATTGTTTTGATCAAGTACAAGTTTATAAAATGTTTTAAAGTTTACAATAATATATAATAACACAATTTGTATGTATTTAATTCTTCCATACTTGACTGTATAAAGGGAAGGACATAACTATATTGAATCCGGACTGATCCAAGCCGCACTATGGGAGGTATTTATTATTTCGATCCAATAATATATAATAATACAATTTGTACAATGCAAACGTTTTTAGACAATTGATCAATTTTTAAAAAATTTACTATGATTTATATTCAAACCATATATATATAATTTTACTAATATATTTGCAATCTTTGTTAAATATTTGTTGATATTAATTAATTTCATAAACTAAAATAAATAAAACTGAAAAAAATTGTAAGTAATTGCTTATATATGTTAATTATATGATAAAATACACGTGAATGTTGGTATTTTGGATAGATTTCAACGAATATTTAAAAGTATTTACATTAATATCTGCCTGTGCCTTACGTTCTATTTTGTTGATTATAAAAAGTATAGGATTTATTTAAGGACAAAGTAATAAAAAACATGTTTAATTTTTGTAAACGAACATATTATATTTATATCATATATATAATTTTTGGTAATTTTAAATTTTAATAATAAAATAGTTATTGACATAAAATCGTACATTTATATTTTTTAAGGAGACGGGTTTCAGGATATGGGGTAAATTGCATGGGATCAGGAGTGGTGGCAGGTTATCAGACATCAATCAAATATTTAGGTGATCACATATACATAGTATAACGGGGAAAAGAGCGGGCATTATAATACATTTTACATTCAAAAAATTTGTCCAAACCGGAGGGGTAGGTTTTCACATATCCACAGCTTAATATAATTACGTTACATCGAAACGACTAATTGGATTTCCCCAAAAAAGGAAATAGGTAAAACGAGAATGAAAGAGGACAGAAATAGAGAGGTATTAATAATAGAGCTTTAATAATTCGGAAACCTTTCGAGAAACAGCGATAATTAAATTGGTCGAATATCATTTCAAAAAGTTTTGTACTTGAATTGTTGAGGTAGAATCAGTATACATTTACAATAATTCGTTTGTTCGTCATTTTCTTCTTCTTCTTCGTCTTCTTGTTGTTTCTTTTAAAGAAAACATTAACAAAAGGATCAGAGAGCGAAACGAAACGTTGAGTGAGAAACGCAACGATCTTTAATCATATAGATCAAATTGCGTTTTAACAGCAAAACAAAAACAACCACGAAAAGATGCAACATTTTATGGTTTACTTGTTGTTTTTTTTTGTCATTCATTTACTTACACACGTAATAATTCTGTCTACTTAGGAATCTATGAAAAATCAGTCTTGTAAAGTTACATTCATATAATATATGGAAATAGTTCGTGTTTCACAACAACAATCTTAGGTACTGGGAGGTAGCGTTTTGTACCTTCTTTCGTATATATACAAAAATATATTTATATATCATCTTTTCTTCTTCATTTTTTTTTTTTGGTTTTAAATTCTCGGAATTAAATAAAAAAATCATAAATTATAAAAATAATATTAATATAATATTGGTAACCCTGTTATCATTTTTTTTTTGTTATAATAATATAGTTTATAAAATATAATTTAAAATAAAAACTAATAGGAATCCAAGGGGGACAAAGCTCCCTCACAAAATAAAAAATAGTATAGAATAACTCATAGATAGAGAATGGCACTTTACATAATTTTTTTTATAAGGTACCTGCAGAAACAACGTTTCTCTTCTAGTCGTATGGTTTTAGTTTTTTTTTGGCGCATTTTTATGTACAAGAGATGAGATGATTTAAGGACTATTTACATTCAATAATTTGGGGAACAAAAATATACCGAACCTAAAACATTGGTTGGCTATAGAGGAAAGGAAAGGGTAGTAGAAACGTCTAACAATTAAAAAATAATAACAATTAATACAGCCACAAATTTACAATAAGTGTCTCCTAGAACATTCACACAGATATCGAATTATATAGGTTTTAGGATTATTTACAATGACGGAAGGGTGCAATTCGATTACACATAAACATTTACAAACTACATCGAGCGGTGGTGGTGTAACTTTGCTTTTTAACCGTCGCGAAGGAACGGGTTTCGAACTATCCGCAGAACTAGTTTCTTTTCTATTACTTATTTTATTTCATTTTTTTGATAAATGAGCTTCGATTGTTCCGCTCCGTTGTGTCCATATAATTTTACAAACGCGTTTCCCAACTTTAATTGATCCGGGGATTTCCTTTTGTCTTGCGGTCGCGATTTGCACGGGTCGTAAGTAACCCAATAGGTCACCATTGTGAAATCGAGCGACGGTAAGAAAATAGGAAAAGCCGTTATGTCTATATTCGGGGAGGGTGCACATGTTTATCTTTTTTTTTGTGCACAACAAAAAATATTTGATAATTGTGTTACGGGCGTGGGCGATATTTGAGATAGTCCCGTTTTCTTTCCATTTTTTTTTGTGTGTTTTTGTATTTTTGCGAAAGGGCACCCTTGGCAATAATAATGACCACCCGAACGCATGGTTTCTCAAAACTGGAGCAGAAACGGCCTTCGATTTGGCCAGCCTCTTTTTATCTTTTTACCGGTATGCAAATCCAGGTATCGAAGGCGGACTTGTAAAATTATATGGAACTGGAGTAAAAAAAGGACGAACCGTTACGTCCTTCTTTTCATGTTTTTTTTGAAAGCACGATTCATCCTCGGTTATTTTCTGTCCATCACGAATATTTAGAATGAATTTAGAGATAAACTGGCCTTTTTTTATGTTAAATATCATAAATATATTTATTTTATGTACAGAGAATAAAATGTGATTGTTACCACTTCTGTCGTTTCGTTAAAAAGCAAAGTCTCCTCTCGTTCGTGCATTTGTTTGTGTGTGTTGAGTGCTTTTCTTATTTGTTTCTTGGAATATTGCGCAAATGAAAAGGAAACAACACTCGCGTTAAAACATCTACACGGAAGCAGTAACACATCCTAGGCTATTGTTTTTGAGGAACTTGCATACCTGACTGTACAACGAAAACATCCCGCAATATACACGAAAAACAAAATAATAATAATTTGTTAACAAAAGTAATAATGGTTAAGATTAATGACTTGTACTCTTAAACTATGCGCGACGGGTGATTCAACTAAGAGTTCACCCGCAGGAATTGGTTTGAATCTTCGATCTCGTCACCGTCGACGGAGGACTCCCTTGAGCTGGGCGATCGCGACATTGGGGAGTCGCCACTGCTGTGGGAGTGGAGGCCAGTGCTCATGGATAGGTCTTCGGGTTCTGTTTGTTCGGGGAGTCCCATCATGGAGATCGGTACAAGTGGCTCGTTAGACAAACGCATCAATCTCATGGGTTTCACGTCCATCTCGGGTGACTCGAATCTTTCGGGGGTGGTCTCCTTCTCTGGTACTCCGCACTTGTGGTGAAGAAGGTGGTGCCTCCTGCGGAACCGACCCTCACAGCGATCACAGGAGAACGGCTTCTCGTTGGTGTGAATGAGGACGTGCGCCTTCAACTGGTTGGAATCTGAGAAGCGTGAAGAGCAGTGCTCGCAAGAGTACGGCCTTTCACCTGTATGCACCCTCAGATGTCTCCTTAGATTCGCAACCTGAACAAATTGACGATCGCAGTGCTCGCAATGGTATGGCCTTTCACCTGTGTGCAGCCTCATGTGAGTCTTCAAATGATGATCACGGGTAAACCGTTTGTTGCATTCGGTGCATTGGAACGGTTTTTCTCCGGTGTGCGTCCTCTCGTGATTCTGGAGGACGTGCTTGTAACCGAAAGATCTATTGCAGACGCCGCATGTGAATTGTTTATCCTTGCTGCCGTTCTCAGATTGAGGAGAAGAACTGGACGTGGGCGACGTCAACGGGATCTCCGTTTCAGACTTCCTCGACACCTTCCTCTTAGGTGCTCTCGTCTCGACCATGCTGCTTGTGACAATGTTGTTATTGTTGTTGTTCACTTTCCTCGATTTCAGAGCTGGCGACAGCTGTTCTGTTGGCGGCGATGGTGGTGAATTCGCGGCCCACGGGTTTGCAAAAAGACCGGGATGGAAGAATGCCGGATTCGGCTGTAATCCAAGACCTGAGGCTGCCAACATCTGAGAGGCCATCAAAATTTGCGTCGGCGTAAACATCGCAGTGTTTCCGAATGCCGGGAAAGACATGGCGGAGATTGGGCTCATGGTGTTGGTTTCGTCCTCTCCTAACATAGCTGCAAGAAATAAACAACAATTAGGGATAAGCAATGGAAGAAAGCGATGGTTGCGTAAACAAGTCGTTGTGTGCTCAGGATGGATGCGTTTGGTCGGGCGGAATGGGATGGTACATCATCATCATACAATGCCATTCAAAAGGACGCGTTCTATTGTGATCCGGCTATTGCGACACACGTCGTGCAATGCGAAGACATTCCGCTTGAACGACGCCCAATGGGCCGCGTGTCCCATCCATTGTCATTCAAGACTGTTGCAGTTTTCTTAAGAAACTACCCCAAAATACGAAGGGATGTTATTGTAAGTAAGCGAGCAAACATACGGCCAACGGTTTTGCGCCTTCTTCACCCACCCTCATACGTTTGCAATTGACGTTTCGCGTATATCTCTCTTGAAAAAATCGTCGGTTGTGTTCCGAAGGAAGGGTTGAAAGTGCGAGCGAGCTAGTGACGAAGAAAAGGGGTGGAGATAATGGTCTCGAGTCTAATGGCTCGCGTCTGCGCCTCCTGAGGACATCTCCGAAGAGGTGGAGTTGAGGGATACGCGCCGCGTATTTCATTACGCAGATCATTACCGTCGTTACCGGGGAAACATGCGTGCCAGCCCTAATTACATAATGCGGGCGGAGCTTCGTTTGCGCAAATCATCCCCACCACCACCACCCACGCTTCATCTCTCTCCCACTTCTAATTAGCCCCGATTTGCACAAATACGAACGATGTATAATTACTACGAATTCTTTGCGTCGGTCTCTTTATTTGATTTCTGATAACGACTGTGGGAAATTTCGCGCCTTTCTATTTCTAATTAAAACTTTAATTATACCGTAATGGTTATTCGAAACCTCCTCTTATCATCAAAAGCGAAATAACAATCCATGTAAATATTGAACTTTTAAATCATGGGAACTAAACTGCAACTACTGTTATCACTCACAAAACTTCAAATCAGGAACAAATCATCTACAATATATTAGAACGTCCAAAACAAAGCCTAACACAAAATAATTTGATCATTTATCTAAATGTAATCATTATTGACAACAACAATATATTTTTTTAATTACCAATTACTCATGTTCTTTCAACTCCAATCATCAATTACAAAACTTACTTTTGATCTTAATCTTTGAAAAAAATTACTTGCTTTGAAGTCAATTAATATTTATTCAATGAATTCATTAAAATTGCACTACAATCTTTAATAAAATAATTGTTTAATAGTTAATATAGATTTTTAACAACTATATGAATTATTATAATTAAAATTACATTGAATTATAAAGTAAACAGAAAATATTTGGCAATGAACAAAGATATTGTTTAAATTATTAAATCTTGCATAACTCGATAACTTATAGTCAAATTATATTTTTATAATAATAATTGTTGTTATTTTGTATTGAGTTTCTGATAACAATAAGTTTTTCCTAAAAGAGACTTGAAATAATTTCGTATTTGTTGATTTGATACATTTTTAACTATAATATTAAAATTTAGTTTTGTTGTTGTAAACATTTTTTTTACTTTGAGAACTTTTGAACTTGACATTGGATGATCACGTGTGGGTAGTTTGTTTACAGCGGGTATGTTTCGGGATTCGACTAGAATTGTTGTTAAAACTTACCTCTGTTAGGTGTGTTTTCTTGTAGTAGAGGCATTTCCTCTCACTGTCGTCGATAAATAATAACAAATATGGTTTAAATCCACTGGGGTAAAAGTCCAATTGGTCACTTGTTTGTTGCTAGCATACACACTCTATAAATGGTAAGCAATAACTGAAGGAACTCGTCAGTGTCAAAGTGTTTATATGTCCCTGTTATGCTGTTCGTTACGTAACTTTGCGTAATGTTTCTGCGCTACTGTCGAGCTGTGGTTGTGTCACACATGAAACTCGAAAGCTTACTGAATACAAAAAGCTCATGCACGCACAGTTAACAGAACCTACGACAACGTAACGCACCTACCCCCTCTCATTAGTATATAGTGGGGGTGCGTTCGAGTTGCGGCGGTGGTGGGGAGAATTGGAGTACCCCCTGGGACCGAAAGAAGAGCGAAGATGGAAATACTACGGACAGAGTGAACGAATTTTTCCTGGTTTTTTGTTGTTGTTAAAGTCAGGAGAAATAGAGAGGGCGCGTACGGATTTCGTATTCCTCTTCCTAAATCATCCAGGAAACTGAAAATATCTACAAACCGTGTTTTGTCTATCTCTCGACACCTCTCTTCGGTACAATGAAACAATGCAAATCAACTTTGAAGAGGAAATCAACGTTGCAAAGTAATGCAATTTAATTCGCGCACAATTGAAATTTCTCTTCTTTGAAACCGATTCCGTCAGAATTGTTCAACATTTAAGAATTCAAATTAAAATAGAATAATAGAACGTTATTTAACACGTTTTATTTATTTTAATTCTTCCACAAGGGATTAACTTCAGTTCATACACACTAGACGATATAAACAAGCTGACTAATATTCAAAATTATCAAGAGAATCGTTTGAGAAAATAATATTTTACGATTCAAAAAAAATCGATAAACATTTATAGTAAAAAGATGCGATTTAGCAAAAAAAGAAACATTTTAAAAAACAACTACTTTTCAAAACGATTAGAAATAAAACTAAAATATTATTTTCTTTATAAAATTATAAACTTTTATGAATGATTTTCAATGAAGTTATCACTTTTACTTAAAATATATCGTTTTTTTTCTAATTGTTTTTCACTCATAATTAATATTATAGTTAATATAATTCAACTATACATTAATAATAAATAATATGATACAATTCTAAACAGTTTTAATAACAAAATTACATAAAAAAATAAATAAAAATGAAAAAAAAAACTAAATTCCTAAAATTTATGTTTCATTTTAAGTAAAATGAGGTAAAATTAGGATGAACAAAAAAATGCTTAAATAAACTATTACTTTTTTACAAACAATTGTGTAATCATCGAATAATATATTAATAATAATATTTGCTGTATAAATAATTGTAATAAAAAAAGTATGAAATAAACACTCCAATCCTTGCAGTTAATTTAATTTTGCATCCAATGTTGATTTTGTTGAATAAATCAAAATTAGTATGCTTTTTAACGAATAAATATAATGAAACATAAATAAATACAGTAAAGCATTACAAAGATTAACAACTATACATAAAAATATGCATACAAATTGTTGAGTTTTCTACTCACACGAATAAGCTGCATATTTACAAGATTTTAATAAAATAAAAGTATTTATTCTTAAGTAGATTTTTTTCTAATTGTATATAACTTTTGTTAATTATATCAAAAAAGAAAATAACAATTAATTTTATATTTAAATTATTTTATCGTTTATTTGTGGTATCTGTGGTTTGCATAGAATGAAGTGTAAAATGGTTAAAAAACGGTCATTACGATCATTACGCTAAAAAACGAGCAAAAGTAATAAAACATCATTTTTTAGCCTGACCAATGATTTATGGATAAAAAACCGGAGGTTGAAGCTTAAAAAACGAAAATTTACGACCGAGTCCACGCAGTTCGACGGCACGCGTAAAAAACTGCTGGATTGTTAAGTTTATGGGGGTTGTTTTTTACCGATTTGCCGTTGGAAGTGTGCCACCATTACCATACTGCATTTTTTAAGCCAATACAACTGTTAAGGTACCTGGATGCACCATAGACACATAATTCGGCAAAGCACGAGCACATTTTTTTATGTAGATTTCCAAGCACCACCACCCGCCCGAATAACGGTTCCACAGCAAGAACACACAAAGAAGCAAAAAACCTAAAACTGTTTTTTTTGTACAAGTTACAACATATTTCGTTACGTTTGTTTTTAACTTTAACAAATCGAATTATTTCTCAAATTTGTGATGTTTTTTATGCGTTATTTTAATAGTATTTATATAAAATAATTGTAGACAAAAATAAGCTTTTTACATCATATATACTACTTTCAGGAAAATTACAAAATATAATCATAAAGTGATTAAAGCTTTGGTTTCAACAGCAAAACTGTAAGAAACTGATAATTAAATTACAAAAATAAAAGAAGAAAGAGAGGAGAACAAATTTATCAAGATTAATTAGCGGGGAATGGAAGTATTGCAGGAGTTTCGCGTGAGATGGTGAGTGCTGCGAAAGCAAAACTTCATCCCTTAAAAAAAAGTTTTTCTCGAGATCCGAAGTGTTGGAAGTTTGAAAGGGTTTCCACGGGATGATGGGAAGCTGGAAGCGAACACACAAAAAAAATACAGCGAGGGTGGAACGAGTCCAAAGGACGTCCATTCAAAGTTTTTTTTGTGTGTGTCAGGACTTCGACGACATCTCCAGCGTCGGAATTTTGTTTGCGTCGTCCTCCAGGACACCGGAACGCACTCACTTTAATTAATGCAATTACTTAACGGCTGGCGTCGACTGGGAATCCCCGCTTCCTCCGCATTCAAATCATAATGACACGGCGCGCACGAAGGAAACCGCTTCCGATCGCGGTTTTCAATTCCGCGACATATGCAGAAAATTAACGCAATTTTCGTTTACTCGGAAAAGCTTCACTACGTTATTTTTTTTAATTATTGCTTTACTTCTTCGTGTCTTACATCCATCCTTCAATGGCCGATTTAGTTACAGCGTGGCGCCACTAGATGACGTCAACGATGAAATCCACGTCAATTTTTTTGTACACGCTTTTTTTAAACTATATAACAGAAATAAAGTCTATTTCCTTGAAAAAAAAAACGAATTACGACTCTTTCAAAATACCCTTTTTTAAATACGCCCCTTTCGGTATCTGCAAATACATTTCAATATTTTTTAAATTTACTTTTTTTACTTTGACGTTGCTGAAAATTACGTGAAATTGTAAACCGTTTCAGTTTATGGCAAAATAAAAAAATGTGTAACGTACCGAAAGGTTGACTGTATTCAAATTTTACAGTGGATAACTTCTTTTTAAGTCACAATCCTAGAAGCAACAAAAAGAAATCGTACCTTTTTAGCATAGTGTCACTAAAAAAAAAAGTTTACCCAAATTTTCGCAATTTTTGCATCTTCGGCAGAGCAGTATAAACTAATTGACCGTATAAATCAGTCTGCCGCCTGAAACGCATAGGCAAAGTCATCCCAGAATTCCTAAGAAATTGTCGCCTTTTTTTTTGAAAGAAAATTATTTTTTATATTTTACATTTTAGTAACAATTTTTTATATACCCTAAACAGTCTCGTTGTATACAACAAAAACGTGTTCTCAATATAGTTAACTTTTTTTAAGAATTATTTTTATTTTCGTTTTCGCAGAAAAAAAGGCTTGTTCCTGCAATACTCGGGTTGTGTTTTTTTTTTTTTGGAAAAATGCAATTTACAATTCCTAAAAAAAAACAACGCTTCCTGCGAAGAAGAAAATTGTTTAGTAAATTAATTGGTAAAAAAACAATTGATTGTATTTCAAAATAAAATATTAGGTAATAATCATTATGTCTTTATTCTTTTCAATAATCGATATTATAAAAAACTACCGCATTTTTTTAGGGCTGGAAGTGTTTTTTACGCGTTTAAAAAACGGAAATGAAGTTTATGGACTTGAGTTTTTTACTAATAAATCAGCAAGCTTAAAAAACAGTCTTGACTTTTTTACTGTGCTTAAAAAACAGCCTGACCTTAAAAAATGACCACTACCTACTATGCCCCCACTCTTACTCGTCTGTTTTTTATGCACGCAGGTATTTGCATTTCTTCATTTGAATATGCAAAACTTTGACAAAAAAAATATTTAAAAAACTCAATGTTTATTTTGTAATAATAACAATATTCATCCAAAGAATGTAATAGATTGAAACCTCACTTAATGAGCACCTTGCATAACGAGCATTTCGCAAAATTAATTATATGAAAAATGACTCGGATTAAAATGACGGATTAAACTCGTTAATCGAAGTTCCACTGTATACAAATTGCATTAAAAAAACAAAACAAATTCAATTTTATTTTTGTTTATATATTATTATTATTTATTAACAAAATATTAATTTCAAATAACTATTGACCATAATATAATTCTTTATTGTACAAAAAGCCTAAGATAAACACAAAAAATCATGTAATTGAATAATCAAAGTATTTCATCAAAAAAAAAAATATTAAAAGAATATCATGAAAATAACAATTACATAATTAATTGTTACATTCTTTTCCACACAAAAAAAATTAAAAAGATTGATAATAATAATAATAGAAAAAATCAAAGTAACTATTTTTTTAAGTGCATAAAAAACTCGTTTCGTGAAAACGGTTTTAAATCAAATTTACAAAGATCATTTAGTTTTTTACCAAAATGTTGGTTAGCATAAAAAACTAACGTCGTTATGTTTTTTAAGCTTCCTTAAAAAACTGACCACCTTTTCATTCACTTTCTGCTTTATTGTTACAGGTATCTTTTTTCTTGTTTTTATTATTATTTACAACATTTTTTTTTATAACGCCACTACTAAATGAATTATTAATGACGTCCATAAAAATAGAAACGTTGTCCTTTCTTTTTTTACCTGCGCAATTATATTTTTTTTTCTTGAGTGATCCAAGAAATTGCATTCTCTATTCAAAACTTCTTAACTTTTTCAATTGTATTGCACCCCTTGCACCGATTTTTATATGCATTATTAATATACATCATTTGTTTTAAAGAGACTATTGACTTTATAATATAATTGTTTATTATTCAAAAATCTTAAGATACATGTAAAAATCACGTCTGTAAAGCATTTTTTTTTAATAAAATTATTTTTATTTTTTTTTAAGATTTTCAATTTAACATATTAATCTTGTTATTAATAATAAATAGGTTAATTTACATAACAAAGTTAATTTTATTTAATATTTTATTTACATCATAGTTTTGAGTGAGATTTAATTTTTTAATAATACTATTATTAGTGAGAAGGAAATACATTTTTCTTCATTTGTTAATAGAAAGGTACGCACTAATCGTATTTTGCAAAAGAATTGAAGTAAATTTGATAATCAAGTGATGGAGAATACATAGAAAATGATATAGAGAGGTTTTCTACTGTCTTCAAATTTGCGTCTACGGGAAGCAATGAAACTGAGTTTTTAACTTTCCATGTGCACAGTTCTAACTTGTGAAAGCCTCTAATTTTCATGTAATTATGATAATATTTTAATTTGCTCCTTGTATGTTAAAATTTAAAACGTTCAAATTGAGAAATGTTAATTTCAGCTACCAATTATCTCTTTTTTAAATTCAAATTCAGAAGTTTTGGTATCGAAGAAAGATATAATTTCAATTTGTAAAGAAATAAATCGTGCGACTATTTTTCTTTTCGAGAGCCATCGTACTTCTATATGAAGCATTAAACACTTAAAATCAGAACCATTGTTTCACTTAGGGATGCAAAAAGACTGCAATATAGTGAATAAGAATTTATGTATTGACACCAATACTTCGCGGTCATGTAATGTACAATTTTAATTTGAGATTTGTTTTCCACAAAGCCTTTTGTCGACAATTCATGGATGAAGCTCCATCAGTGCAAACGTTAACACAAGAGATGCTTTCAAGACGACGTTTTGAACAAAGTTGAAGACATCTTCTCCTGTTGATCTCTCCATTAATTCATAACAGAACTGGCTTATAATATTATCACCTTTGATCGTTCTTAAAAAGGAAATTAGTTGAGCTTTGTTGCAGATGTCCGTACTTTCATCGATTTGTAAGACCCACAAGTGTTCGAGTTCATTGTTTGCTCCTTAAGTTGCCGAAGGCATTCGAATGAATATATTTTTAAATGTTTAGCTGCATACAGTTTGACGGTCACTGATTTAACATTTTCACACAGTAACAATAAACATAAACACAAAAAGTTAAATATTTTTATTGCGAAAAGATTTAATTTTAACTTAAAACGTAAAGAAAGTTTGTAGATCTTATAAATCATTAAGTCGTTTTTTACTGATGGATAAAATTGTTAAAAAATTAACTTGTTTTTTTAAGGAGAAAACTGACAATTTGCCTAGAAAAACCCAGTATTTTCTCTTTACATCTGCTTTTATATATGCAAGTTATTCTGACTCCCTTCCCGGGAACTCATAAAACCCATTTTTTGAAAGAATTATTAGCAAATAAAAAACCGAAATCTGTTCGGCATTTCGGTAATTTTACCTTTTTTTTGCATGCCCATTGCACAAGCGGCATAGGGCGTCGCTTTACAGACGGACATTCAACAATAAATGTTTATGGGGTTGCTCCGTGTCGCCCTGAAAAATTGTCTCACTTTCCACGGTTTCTTCGCTCCAATAAGCCGGTAAGCGCAATCCGCAAAAGAAGTCTTCCGATACGTAACGTAATAAGCGAGGTCCGAGAGTCTCGCAATAAAGCCAGCGCATTATTTGATACATAAAGTATTGTAAAGCTTCCTCCTTGTTAATAATTAACCGGTAAAAGTAGGAAGCTAAGAGCATCAAAGAGAAATCTGTCATGGACAATATCCTTTTGATGTGCGCCTTTATTGATGTACATACAGGAGCGCCGCTGCTCCCCGTCTTCTCCATCGCTTCATCATCATCATCAGTTGCAGTCTTCTTCTTTCCATTCTCGTTTGTTGCTGCTGCTGTTGCTACGAACTTATTAAAACGTCTTCCTCCTGGCCTCTGTTGAAATCAGTTTCCTTTCAATTCGGAAAACAAACGGATTTCTCTTCTCTCTCGATCGATTGATTTTGTAATTGTCGAAGTCTTGCACGAAGCGGCAACTAACAAAAAACAAATAGTATTGACACATTTTATTTTGTGTTAACAGTACGAGAACGTTCGATTCCTTTATGGGATTTTCGGTTTTGCTACACGGATGTAAGCGTTCGTCTATTAAGCGCTAATGTTCCCTAATTACCAATAAATAATGTAATTATTCCGTTAACGGATCAATTAAAACCGTCTAGAAAGTTAAAAATAAGACACGCCGCGCGACATTAACAAAGGAAGATTAAGCCAAAAAAGAATTGAAAACGCACTGGACGTGAGCGATTCAGTTCTTTCTTCTTGATTTTGGTGCTGTTCATGATTTGGTTTTAATTGAGTCTCCCGATGGACGTCTACGTTTCATTTTATAACGATTTCCACGTTACATCAGAATTCCATGAAATTAGTTTTTTCTTACACTCAACGTTCAATGAAATGTAACTCTTACTTACATAACTCTTACTGATAAACTTCATTCATTCATTTATTCATTTTGTAACTAAAGAATAAATTTAATTGCGATCAAACAAAATTTAATATATTTTAAAGCATCAAAAAATATATTCAAACGTTCTAATGCAACTTTCTTTTTAAATTTATTATTTCTATTGAGATTAATCATTATATTGATGTGAAGTGCAATTAAATGAAAATTTTTTAAAGGATCAAATCAACTTTTACCGTAGAGAAAACAAAGTGATTTCATAATATTCAATACATGTTTTAAACTAGTTTATATTTTCATCATTTAAGTCAAAATATGCTAAATTATATTTAAAAAAATTCAAAAATTTCAAATTTGGTTAGTAAAAGTAGAGCCAATTGAATTACTAAAATATTTCTTTAATTTCATTATATGATAAAAATGTATGTTTTATTTTTAATAATGTTATAATACTCAACCATATTGCCATATGTCGATAAGATGAAATGGTTTAAATGTATGAGTTTAAGAGTTTGAAGAATGAATAAGATATTTAGTTACAATGGTCTACCTCTTCAATATCCTTTTGCTCTTTCAAAGCTAAGAGGTCTATAATATCTTCCATATGTGTTTTAAGAAAATGATTTACATCAGTTTGCAAATATATCAAGTTCCAATTTATTCTAGTAAATTTTCTATTCTAAACAATATTTTTCCATTGATCTTCAAAAGTGATCTATAATATAAATTCTTTGTTTTTAATTACATTTAGTTGCTAATAAATTAAGATTTCATTTACTATATTAACTAAACCTTTCTTGCTTATTGAAGTGTAAACACTAATTGTCTTAAATTTTATTTAATTATTAGAAATTTTACATAATAAAATTAAATCAAAATTTTTAAAATAATTTATTGCGTGCTCTTTAATAACGAAATACCTTCAATATGAACTAATTACTAGTTAAATAATTAACCGCACAAATGGTGTTTCATAATTATAACAATGATATCATTAATATAACAGGTAACATGAACATTAATTAACTCGCTCGTTAACTAACGGTCGATCAATTTTACATTAAAAGTATATTAATAGACATTCATTCAACCAATTGATGATTTAAAAGAACGCACATTTGTGCAACTAAAAATAAAACAAATTTTAACATTTTGTTTATTTTTTTGTTATATAATTAACGAGCAAAAGAAAAATAACTCCAAAATGGAATGCATTATCGTATATTTCATCTGTTTATATAGGGAAAAATTGTTTCACTATACGAGTAAAAATCCGGAAATTTTGGAACGGTTTTGTAAGTGGAAAGGTCAAATTTATCGTTTTTTTCGTAATTTAAAAATGCTAGATTATTCAAAATTACGTAGAAAAATGTATGTAGATTTGTGGATTTTTGCATATACATATACTTTTTCCTACAAATTATTTCATAAATATCATAAAATGTTACAATTCTGATAGTTCTTTTCTTACTTTTTATTAAAATTGATGATTATTCACAGACCTTAATTAGGCTAAATTTGTAATTTAAAGTAAGAGGAAAAGAAAAATGAGAGCACATCATTAATTTGATTGCAAACAGACGTTGGCTGTGTGAATTCCTGAAACAATATCCAGGATAACAGACGGGGAATAACGTAAGGAAAATGAATAATACCGATAATTACGTTTCCCTTTCACGTGAATGTATATATATTCTCTCGTCGTCGTCGTCGTCGTCGAGAAAGTCCCTTTTTGGCAGTTTGAAAAGGGGATTTAAAAAGAAGTGGAGGTGAAAAGGGCGTCAGGTGCTGCTCCCCCCCAAAACGCTGGACGCAGAAAAACAAAATATTTGTGAACTCGAGGAATGGATTGAAAAATACCCAACAAAAAGAAAAAAAATCGAGCGAGAAAAATAAAAATAAATTGTTGCCGCTTAATTGATTGAAAGAAATGGAGTTTCGGGTTTTGTTGAAAGAGCGAAGGCGGCGACAATTAAAAATGAGCATTCTAATTAGAAACAAGGGGACAGCAAAAAAAAACGTACAAAAGTAGAATTAAAAAAAAGATTGTAGAGAGAAAACAACGAGAAATAAATTTCGATGTATTTTTAACAGTTCTATTTTCGGTGATTTTTTGAACAATATGAGAGGCGGTGTCGGCCACCCTCTCTCGATGTACACACATTTCGAATGGATGGACTATTTTTTTTATTTTCGTGAAATGTGTGTTAAAAAAAATTCGAGTCCTGTGCATTTGTTCCGTATTTTTGGAATCTTACAGCACCTGGCCCAGCCGCGAAGTGTGGCAAAAAAGCCACGTGCACGTTACTACCCTGTCCTCTTTCTCTCTCGCTCTCTCTCCCTTACATAAACTCGAATACTCTATCTCTCTCTTTCTGCTTTTTTTCCTGGTTTCAACGCTCCGTATGTGGAGAGACATGTTCTACCCTAACGGTAGCACGCGCGTAAAAAACAGACCTACCCCTAGATTGCACCCCAGTGGGATCACGCTACATTCAGTCTATAGCTCGCGACAAACTAATACGATTTTATCTTTACGGCAAACTACTTTCTACCTCTCAATGGAAAAATAAGAGACTCCATTTGTTGTTTCCTCCTCTTCTCCTCTCTTTATTTTTTTCGCCTCCCGTATTTTTTTTTAATATATAATTTAAAGGGCACGCGATACTATATTTCTTTCACATTCATTGATTCTTTCATTCATTTATTTACAACCTTTAGGGCAATGTTTTTCAACCATAAACGCAAACAACAAAACAATTCTTCCAACCACAATGAGTATCATAACATTCAATGTTATCTATTGTAAATAAGTTAACAGATTTTTTTTACAAAAAATTCTTTATTTTGTTTTGATTTCAAGATAATTTTAACATTTATTGTCAAAAAAATATCTTTTATATAATTTAATTGAAACTGGACAATTTTATTTACATTGTTTATTCAAATGTTTATGATTTATTTACATATTATAATTTATTATTGTTATTATTAAAAAAAGTGTAAAATATCGTATAATCATTAGTTATAATCGAAATTTATTTCTGTTCCATTAATAATGATAATAGTTTCAATATTAATTATTTATTAATTTAATAAACTAAAAATCCTTTGATTCTTTATCAAATTGAATGAATCTCGAAAACTCTAAAATATTTAATTATACAATTAAATATAAAAACTTAAGGAAATCTGTTAAGAGTTTTTTTCTCGTAATTGTTTAATATCTATCATTAATTATACAAATAAATTTAAAACAAATTATTTATAAAATGTTAGAAAAAAGTACTGAAAATTTACATTTCAATTTGTTATATTTTATTTATTTAATGACATAAAGTATAAAATGTTCCTTAAATATAAAAAAAAAGTTCTTGTTTTAAAGACAATATTTTTTTTTTAAATAATTATGTCATGATTTTGTAAAAGTTTTTCATTAATTAAAAAAAACTACTTTTTTATATGTTTTTCAATCAAAACTAGTTAATATATTTTTAATTTTTATTTAACTCCTTTAAAAACGAGTCCATTATAAGTTTTTTTAAGGAAAATTTTACCTTTATTTCTGTTTTTTGCTTTTTCCCATCATTACGAAAAAAATATCGGTTTGTTGTTTATTGATTAATAAATTAATAATAACATTGTTTTTCAATAAAAGCTATTATATTATTTTTGAAACAACTTATCTTTAGGTAAATTGACCATCGGACATATTTCCTAATACTGTTAAGAAATGATTATACCCGTGAAATTCTTTATTTTTTATACATTCGACAACGCTCTAATCCTATTGTGGTATTAGCATGGAATTAAAGAATATCCCATTTCCTACTTCCTTCTGCACACACACATACAGCATTCATTTTTTTTGTGTTGTTGTTCGGTTTGCTTAGATATTTTTCAGTATTAAAATATTATGTTTCCTTTTGAGATTTGCGGCGATTGAGGGTGGAGAGCAAAAACAAAACAGCGCCGGAGGGGCCTAATGTATTTGCAAAATACGTGGTAAATATTTGTGTATTAACGTATAAAAATGAGAGAGATGCGAAATATTTGTGTTTTAACGTGTTTATAAGAAAAAAGTGAGAGAATGAGATGTAAACTGTTTGTGCATAAATGTGTATGTATATAGAGGAGAGAGATGTAAGGGAAGAGGAAGTTCTCGCACAAACAAGTCGCTTATACATGCAGTGTATGTTGGAACAAGTGGCGAAAGACATCTGCCGAAAAGCAACCCTTAGTTATAAATTCATAAGATGTGATAGCACTTCCTGGTGTTTTTGTGGGATAAGTTCTGAAATCACACGACCGCTGCATCCGCGCGCACCACTTCCTCCTGATAAGAGAAGAAATAAGAAAAAAAAAAGGTCGCAGCGAAAAGGGCCTTATCAAAGTTTGGCTAGCAAACAGAACGAAAAGTAGACAACAACAACATAAAAAAAATAAACGTTGCGTAAGGCGAAAGGGAAATCGTAAATGGAGCAAACGATTACCTGGACACCAATATAAAAAGTCATATAACCGGTAAAATGCACAAATTTTTATTTTATATTGCGCAAATCGTAAAAAAAATATGTCCGTAACAATACAAAAAATACGATTGCGAATAAATTGCACAAGTTTCACTTTTTTTCTATGGGCGCCTCCTTGAATTAGGAGTGCAATTACGATGTTTTGGGTATTACGACTGGCACAAGAAAGGGTGCCGTGAAAGGGGTGGAGCGGGCGGCAATGTTGTCCCACATTTACGTGGAGAAAGGTACGAAAGGAAAAGTTGCGAATCCTTTTTTTTTTTTGAAGTGCCGACCATATAAACGGAAAAGGACGACTTCGGAAATGCACCAATCGATCCAGTTTTTTCTTCTTCTTTTTCTTGACCCTTTTTCCAGTCGTAACTAAATGGAATTTTAATGCGGGCTACCATAAAGCCGCACAAGCTAACAACCGTACAACTCATTCATGTAACGAGCGAAACGCGCGTTGACATTGCCAATCTTTGACGAAACTTATTCTTCAAGTTCTTCATCTTTTTTTCAGCCTAAATCGAATAGAACTTTGTAAATCATCCCGTTGTTTGTCATTCATTATTTGCAGTCGATCGATACCGTGCCTGTGTTTGTTCTGTTATTTCTTCTCCATTTCCAGCCGACCAGGAGATTACTCCTATCGGCTGGACCTTCAACAGATACCCAAGAACTTTGTAACTCGGGCCAGTATTTATACACGATTTATCACAATCTCCAATCCGCAAACACTCCTCCACCGTCCTTCTCCGCTCAGCGTTCTTCATCCTTTTCCAAAATGTTATCAACGAATTTCGAAAACTATCTGCGTCTGTCCAATCACAGAAATTTCCATTTCCAAAATGTTTATTATCTCTTAATCCTTAACAGAACATACATGAAACTCTACTCAAACAATATTAACTATTTTCTTAGAATCTTAATGTTTCTTTTTAGAAATGCTGATTTATCTTTTAATCCTTTCCAGAACATACGTAATACTCCAATTAAACAACATTAACTGTTTCCTGATTATCCTTAAATTATTATAAAGTAATATTTATTTTGATCCTTAATAAAACTTTAAGAAAAAAAAAACATTAAGTTTAAAAGCATACATTCTTTTTTTTAGGTTATGAATAATTTTCGAAATTTATCTGGGTTTGTCCAGACATAAAATTTTTGGAAATGTTTATTATCTTGAACAAAACACAAATAAAACTAAAATCAAACATCAGTAAGTATTTTCTTAGAATCTTAATTTCCTTTTTGTAGATGTTGATTTACTCTTGTAATCATTACCAGAACGTTCTAAATACTCTAGTTAAACAACAATCACTATTTCTTCATCATTCAACCATTTGTTGGAAAAATGTATCAACGATTTTAGCAAATAATGAGTTTTTCAAAGCAGACATATTTTCTCTTTTATTCTTTAATACAAGCAACAAAATGTCTGTCGGAAATAATAGTTTGCCAAATCATCGATTTTTTTTATTTGGAAAACTCTTATTATCTTTCTAATCCTTAACAGACCATACATAAGACAACCAACACATTTACTATTTGATAAAATTATTGTTTTTCATAATTAACGGAGGTGGCCTTTTTGGGGTCTCATTTGAAATTTAACAAACAAGAGATGAACATGAATAAAATTTGTAAGTATTGGGATAGATTTTTGTTAAAGAGAAAAGACATTTTCATAACTTTCGGACATTATAGATTTTAAAATTAAATTCTTACGTAATATTCGGAAAGAAACTAATACTAAATATAAGTCCTCGGTAGTATAGTGGTCAGTATCCCCGCCTGTCACGCGGGAGACCGGGGTTCGATTCCCCGCCGGGGAGGCTTCTTTTAATATTCTTCATTGTTATTTTTAGATAAAAGCATTTATTTTAATGATTAACAATAAAATGTAAATAACAATATTATAAAGTTATTGTTATATTCATAAATTTAATTGTAAGAATCAAAATATAGCTGTAAATGTATTAAGTACATTTTTGTAACGCGGTTATTTGTACCATGTAATATGAAAATCGTGTTATAAGAAACTTAGTATTAGTACAAAACACATTCATTTGCATTGAGTTCTATTGAATACAGCGTTGTATGGAAATATCACATCATTTAATTTGATATTGTCAATCCACATTTGTGTCTTATTTAAGTACTATTAGTACAGTGGAACCTCGCTTAACAAGCACATAACGATCATTTCGCTTAACGAGTAAAATGAATTGTAAGAAAAATTACTCGCTTAACGAGCGACGTTTCGCATAACGAGTGACGACGAGCAGAGGATTGCGCGCATGCTACATCATTTTTAAAACTTGTGTACACATATTATGTGTCTTTAATGTCTTTAAAAATTGGTATTATTTTAATAAATAATATTAAGTAAGTATTTTGTTACAACTTTTATAAAATAAAATATCATAAAGTAAGTTATCTAATTTTAGAACTAAGACGCGGCCCTAATGTGGATTCAGATGCAGCAAATGCGTTTTTATTTAACCAAATTTGCATGAATTGCATGTGGAACATCAGTATTTAAAAATTAAATACAAAAAAAAGTGTTTAAATTTGTACTTCAATTAAATTAAGGATTCTGCAGAACTGAGTATCTCTAATACTAAGAAATTAGGTGGACGGAATTTTAGTATATGGAAAAACCAGACAAAAATATTTTCTAAGGAAATATTTTTCTTCGTATTTATTTGACATTTAATATTTTACTTTAAACCTAGAAATTTTACTATTATCAATTATAAGTTGTGTTAAGAAAAGGGTTTATTTTATAATACGTTTATGATTTTAGTTTGATTTTAGTTTTGTTAAAGATATTAAACATTTTCATTTCAGAAGAATGAAAATGTTTTAGTTTTTCAGTATTAATTAAAATCTAATTATCTAAATCAACGTCAATCAATTCATCCCTACTTTTTACATTATAACAAAAAAAACATAACTTGTAAAAAATACAGGAAGATATAAAATATAAACATATTTTTTAACAATAAATATACTTAAAAAAACAACCTAAAATCTTTGAAATCACAAAATTTATGTTGTATATTTGATTTGCATTATATAATTTTTTTCTATGAAACTAATGTAAAATTTAATTGGAAACTTTCCTAAGAATTATTTCTTAGAAAAGCAATGTTTAATTAAAAATACTGATGATATTGTGTTAAACAAAATAAATGTCAACAACTGTCAATTTTGTCTATTATCAGAATCATTTAAATAAATTATCAATGAAATATATCTAGAATGTATATCAAAAGTTGTTTAAAAAGGTAAATAAATTATAAAAGATAAATCGCGTATCAATTGGTAACAAGATATTTTCGACATTTCCCATTGAACCAAAAAATATGATCAAAATAAAAACCGTTGAAAATCGGGCCTTTCGTCGCCGATCCGTGACCTGATTTTATTCAAATTTTGACTTCTCCATTAGCATATCAATTTTTCTGAAGAATTGTGAAAAAAAAATCCTCCCCAACTTTATTTCTCGTCCACTTTTAATTGATACAATTTTCTGGCCCTCCACACATAGAATTATTTCCATCTCAATATAAATGCACGTTTGTACCGGACATTTTACCTACAAACAACTTAATCGGATCCGGAATTGAAAAAACATCAAAAACCAATTCATCGCACGTCGGACGTACGAAGAAAGGAAGAGGAAAGGAGAGAAAGAGAGAGAGTGTTGAGGGAGAAGGATAAGATGGATCGTGGAGAGAAGTCCATGGGGTGGCGTAGGTATGACCTGTCAACGACCAGTGGCCTTCTGTCAAAATTATTAAACTGCGTTATGATTGCAGAAGGACCGCTCCTTGCCAAGTCACCCCTCGAGCGAATGCGATTTTCCTTGCAAGAAAGCAAAAAAAAATATATATAGAGAAATACAATCGCCGTTGCCTCTGCAATTGATTGACAAGTTTTGTTGTTTGCGTCCGGGATGATCACGAAAGGAAATAAATAACGTATTTGAAAAGGAAAAAAAAGGAGCAAATATAATGTTGGGACGCAGAGCGAAAGAGTGATAGTTGCTGCAACGTGACCCTAAGCCTGGGCCTTAATCTTAAGACAAACATAACCGAAACTCATTTTTCTGTAATTTGCTTTCGATTATTCCGCTGTTATCAGATGTTTGCTTTTGACCTGCTTTATCTTGGTATTGTGTGATATTGGAAGTACATAGGAGAAAAAAGGTTTCGCAGCAAAGTTTTCCTAACTTCCGCACGATATATTTATTCTTTCTTAAACGTCTTTATAAAAAAAATAATATAAATCTAACTTAACACATTTGTTATTAAGATAAATAGACTATTGATTCTTGTTTGTTTATTATTTGTGATAAAAGCCAAGAAATTTTCACACATTCAAAAACACTATTAGTTTATTTTATTGAAAACTGAAATTTCGACATTTGAAATCTCGACAGAAACTTTTATTATTTTATAGACTTATTCAAAATAAACCTTAACAATGAGAAATTATCTAAAATATAATTATATTATTAACTGTTGTCATTTGTATTAAAAAAAATATTTTTAAGTAGCATGAGATTTCGGTTGTTGGGATTTTGATATACACCCTTTATTGTAATAGTAACGAAATAATAAGAATTTTTGGGCGAAAAGACCTCGGCTATCGATTCTTTCGCCAGCCTGTTAACTATTTGTTTTTTGTTAATTTGAGAGCAATTATTATTTTATTGTTGTTATTATTATTAGTTATATTTATCTGTAGAATGTATTTTTTTTGTACATTTACTGCCTGGCTAATAAATTATTATTATTACAAGAATTTGATGCAGATTACTTTGATTGATTCATTGTATATTTTTTTCTATAATTTTTGGCCAATAAATTATCATTATTATTTAAGATCTATTGTCAAAATATTTTCGAAAACAAATAATATATTATCAACACGATATTTAGTTCAAAGTGCAAGTAAAATTGATATTTTTTTAGTTTTTTTCCACACTTAATAAAATGTTTAACAACCAAACATTTGTAGGATAAATAAGGAAAAGGGTTAAGCTTTAGTTCTTACTGATCTAATTAATACTATAATTATTAACATTATATACTTCTTTATAAATAAGAATTAATTGATAAATTATTACTTTTAACAATAATCTGGTAAACATGGATCTTTTTTTTTTGAATTAATTGAATTCAGGTTAAAATGTTTATTTCTTTAATAATTTTATTTTACTTGATATTAATTATATTTTGTTTCATTATCTTTTTTGCACTGAATTTGGGAATAAAATTTTAAATTTACAAAATAATTAATAATAATAATCAAATTTATTGACCAAAAAAACAAATACAAAAGAAAATAAAACAAATTGACAATACGTATTTTTGGGCATGCACAATTAACTCATAAATAGAAAGTAAATGAAACTATAATAAATAAACAAGGTAAAAATTATATAAATAAATACATAACACTAAAATATATAAAAGAATAGCAACAACAAATAACCAAATAAACTAAAACTAATTAGTTTTTATTTATATATTAAACTACTAACTACTAACTGGTGAAATCTCAAAAAATACTATTTTATTAAAATAGTTATGATTTTATATAAAATGATTTATAATTATATATAAGAACATTTGAAGACAACTACACTTTTTCTATTTTTCAGTAACTATATTTTCATTAATCTTTACAAACATCCAAAAAGTAAACATAAAATTAATCAAAATAATTCAATAAATATAATACCTTACATAACAAACACTTTTACGACCGATTGACGTTAGTTACAAATCAATGAAATAATAAAATAAAAAGAAATCTAAAAAATTGAGGAAAACAAACTTTTCATACAGTTGATTATTATGAAAAATATTCGTTTTCTGAAATCAATGTAGAAATATGTTGAAAATAATTAAATTAATTATTCTGGAAGAAACTTAAACAATAATTAAATTAGCTTAAACATTGGCTTTAAAGTCGTGCCAAGTCCATATATTTATTATCATTCAAATTGGAATATCTTCATTTCATGTCATTTATTATAGCAGATATTTTTCCAGTAATTTAATAATGATTTATTAATTATTTACATAACTTATACAATTCTTATTATCTTATTAAAATAAACTCTTTTTATATTGTAAATTAACGCAAGATTTGATTTTGCCGCTATTTGTGCAGTAAAGTGTTGGCAACCCCAAAATCACAATCTGAAGACTAAAAACTGTGTTTGCTATTTAATTCAAATATTGCGTTAATTTTGGAACACCTTTTATAACATCTATTTCATATACAATTCATCACAAAAAGGACATTAAGTAAATTAAAATAATAAGAAGAATGTGTTATTATTCAAACATTATTTATATATAAACTACATTTAAGAAATTATTTATATTATAAGTTTGAATTTGAGTTATATAATTTTGAAATCTCACTATTCGTTCAAGAAATTGTTAACAATATTTGACAAGACATTATAAAAACATAAGTCATTAATAAAAATAAGTGTTTCACCAGATGATACTTTTTGACAGGTTCGAATTGATGACTTGATTTCTTTGAATTTTGAATTTTTCAAACACCTGCTCTATATAATTAATATAAACTGCAATATAACTAATACTTTTCATGTAAAATTGGATTTTGTAAGCGAAAAGCTACAAAGCGTGTATCAATATTTACCAGATTAACCCTACAAATTGACCTGTATGATAATAAATAACGGCGAGCCGGTAAAAAAAATCTGGTACGCCACACTTATGTAACGTGAATGGTGGACGGCTTTGTTACCGTTCTCTCTGCTTCTATTTCTTTTTTGATACATGTATGATAGTTTATTATATATATTGTCCACCGATGACAGCAGGGAGTGAGCGCACCAATGGAGCCTTGGAGTGCGAGGAGGGACAGGGCCATAAAAAAAATGCCAAAATCCCGCCACCCCTTTTTACGTGCAATTGGTGCTACAACCCCGTCGACAGATCTCTATCCATCAACGGATTGAGTCCTCTCCATTCAACCAGACGCAGAGAACATATTTGAACAATGCGTTTAATTATCTTTCTGCTTGTTTTTTCTCTGTCTTTCCTGCGTTGATAAAAAGTTTGGCTCCAAAGTTATATGTGCATGCATGTTGTGGAGATAGTGCGAACGGAAAACGAAAGTCAAGGTCTGAAAACTCACAACCTATCCTAACCAAATAGAGACGTCCGTCCGTCCACACACACACAACAGACGTTGGGTTTCGAGTAATTTAAAGTAAATTATGATAGCGAAGGCGCGGAGAACAGTTTTTATCAGGGAAACAGAAGCGTATGTAGTAGACACGACCGTGAATCGCGTGATTGTCGACTTGGTGAAAACACATCCTCTCATTAACTAAAAACCTGTTGCTTCATTTTATCAGCGAGACTACAAATATTTTCTTTTCTACAAAACTATGTGTCTCTGGTAGTCATACTATAAAAAAACCAAATTTATAGACAAAGCTATAATTAATAATAGCAATTTTAAATGATGATGGCAATGAAAATTTAAAATATATTAATTCATAAAGACGTATTAATTAAGATGAACGCGATGAATCTTGAAGCTAATTTTTTTTTGCAAGAAAAGAGAGAAAAATATAAATTTAACATAAATTCTGGAATAAATTATGAAGTTCATTACTTCTTGGGACATTTGTATATATAATTCATAGCAAATATCAAAATAAGTCAAGAATTATAAGAGAATTATAAAACAAATACATTTGAAATTGTATTAACAATAAAATTCCGTAAATTTTTAATTCAAAAGATACCTTAGAAAAAATCAAAGAGATTTGCAAGAGAATTTTAATATTAGAAATTGTATTGTAATTGTATTAGAAAACTAATGAAGTTGCAGGTCATAAAGCGCTTTATGCTACGGGTTGTATAGCTCTTTTAATTTGGTATGAATATAAAAGCAGGTAGTAATATTAATGATTATACTAAATACAGTCATACCTTGGTTAACGTTACTTCTGATAACGAAGCTTTGATGAAACGAAGCAATGTTAAGACCAATTTAATATAAAAATGTTATTACTTAATACCAATAATCATCCAACAATATGTGGCAAAATAACTCAGTCAAGTAAAACGTAAATAAAGAGTATATTAGAATTTTTTTGAATGCAGAAGTGAAATATTCAAAAGACCTGGTTAATAATGAAGATAAAGAATATAAAAACGAAATTAATGAAGCACTTGTCTAAAAATATTATCAAACAAAGATTTGGAAATGAAGACTAAAAGAATAAAGACAAAATTAAAGAAGTTCTTGTCCGAAAAATGGTGTTAAATAAAGATTTCAAAATGTGCTTAAATGACAATGAAAATGTTTTTTTTTTTAGTAAAATTAGTAAAAAAAAATATTATTATAAAACAAAATATTTAGCTATAATGAAGTTAAAGATACTAAACAATTTTTATTATTAATTTAGAAGGAATGATTTTTATTCATTTCAGAAACTTTTGATGCAATTCATTCAGTTTCTGTTCTTAATACTTTCCAAGATAATATTAGTTTGTAAACTTTTTTGTTTCACGATCTGACTTTATAGACAAAAAAAAAAGACAAAATTATAGAAGTTCTTGTCCAAAAAATGGTGTTAAATAAAGATTTCAAAATGTGTTTAAATTACAATGAAAATGTTTTTTTTTAGTAAAAGTAGGTCCTGATGTAGGAAGATGTGTTATAGTTAAACTATCAGTATTAAATGCAATAACTCCTTACAACCAATTATTGACAATACTTCATGTTTATTGTTACAAATGTTGATATTTACTTAAAAATGTGTCTTTTCTTCTTAATTGTTGTTTTTTTTATTATATTTATAATTAATATTTTATCAATTTCGTTAGTTAAGTTGATTTCAATAAATATAAATAAATCAAAATTGAACATTTCATACACATATTTTTTTGTACAAATTTGATAAACTAATAATTGTTAATGTCTTTATTTGAATGCAGAAGATGATTTTTCAGTGAAATATTCAGAAAACATTGTTAGCAAGGAAGACAAAGAATATAAAGACGAAATTAATGAAGCACTTGTTTAAAAAATATTGTCAAACAAAGATTTTAAAATGTGCTTAAATAACTACGAAAGATGTGTTATTGTTAAACGATCAGTATAAAATGCAATAACTCCTTATAACCAATTGTTGACAATACTGTTACAAAATTTGATATTTACTTTGATATTTAATTTATCTTTTCTTCTTAATGATTGTTTATTATTATAATTATGATCAATGTTTTATCAATTTCGTTAGTTATGTTACATTAGCAAATAAATTAGCTATAAATCGTGAAGTCACTCGCAATGTAAGGTGTGGATTGATACGATGTTTAACTTTCGCAAGATATAAAATATTAATTATAAATAAGATAACTGAAACAAGTGCAGTATTAAAACAAGAATAGTAATATCAGGTTACAACATTTGAAGATCTCTTTGAGATTGAGGCCTGTTAAACCTTTTCTTTTCCCACATCTTGTATTTTTTTAAATATTTCAATGTCAATAGTAAACATTAAGGAACCGAAAAAAATAAAGAGAAGAGAAGAACCGAGCAGACCAGTATTAATATTTGGAAATAAATCACGGTCGCCGGTGATGTCGCTGCGTCTTTGGCGAAATGCCATTGATGGATGGGTTTTTATAAGACTTCTGGCATGTGGGTGTGTTGTCTAAATGGCTCTTCTCATCCCTTTTTGCGGCCCCGGTACGTTTCCTCCGCTTTTACGCACAGCCAAAAACATAAATATATTTTAATACCACTGCTTCTTCTTTTGTAAAGTTGCTACTTGCTTTAGTTTTGGTAGTAAACCTAATAAAAATCTATTACATATATAAAAAGATTAACGTTATATAACTGCAAGTGTTATTTAAAATAGAAATTTCATATAGTAATAAATATTTGTTAGAGGTGAGCCAAAAAATAATCAAAACATCATAAAATTCCGATTTTCTTCAAAAAAGCAATAAAATGAACAATTTCATGCTACCATTTACAATTCTTTTAATAGTTTAAATATTGGCTCAATATACTGGAAGAGCTTAAAAATATTCTATAGAAAATGTAACAAGCTCATTTTTATTGCACAGATTTAATAAAATTGTAAATAGTTTGAAGTAAAAGTGAAAGGGATAGCCATTATTTTCGTGGTATAGAAAACCGGGAGCGGTCATAAAATGTTAATCTCCAGTAGCTAAGAGCTGTTCTCTAAGTCGAGTTTAGGGTTAAAATCTTTGCTGTGTCTGGAAAATAAGGAAAGCAATAAATATTAACACTAATTTCAATGTAAATATGGTTATTTTGTGGAAATAGGTGAAACCGAACGACAAGAGTTCTTTGAGGGAAGTGCTAATTCCATGTTTTTACAACACTGAGTTATAAAAATCGCGCTTATTAAAAACACAAACATTTAGAGAAATTCATTGTAAATTTGTTTGCGTTTTTACTTTGTAAAATACAAACGTTCATTCATAAATAATGCACTTTTAATTTTTTCAATGCTTTATGTAAAAAATATGTATTCTTTTCATTATTAAATAATTATTTAAGAAAATATTGATAGTACTAAATAATATTTAGTTTTTTATTGGTATAATACAAAATATTTAACTATAATAAGGTCAAAGATACCAAACAATTTTTATTATTCATTTAATAATAATATAATTTGAGAAACTTTTGATGCAATTCATTCAGTTTCTGTTCTTTATACTTTACAATATAATATTAGTTATATCTTTTCATATTTTGTAAACTTTTTTGTTTCACGAACTGACTTTAAAGTTGTTTTATAGAAGAATTTTGAATATGTGGACACTAGTAATATTAAAATATGTTTTGTTTTTGAATAAAATGTCTAATAATAACAAATACGAATAGTAACAAAAATTAATGCAACAATTGTATAATTAACAATAACATAAATAGTTGCATGCAAAAGCAATGAAAAATAAAGATTTAAATTATTAATGGACAAATGAAACGTAATAAAGATTAAAGAATGTGGAAATTCGAACTGAAATGCTAAAGTGGACAGGAAGTGATGTATTAATGAATCGTCCGTTTCTCTTATTTATCCTGTCCTCTGTCCGGATCCTCCATATTTGCGGATTGCGTAAGTTCGATGGGATAAAGCAAATATTTTTCCAATCGGTAACGCGATATTTCGGGGGGCCAACAAACAAATTTCATAAATCGAATCAACATGGATGGTGGGCGGTTGAAGAGATGGAGGAAAAGAAGAAAAAAATCGGTTTGGAGAGGAAACCCAAAACGTCTGGGCACACAGTCAGACTCCATCCTTCCTTCCCACAGGGCAACCACGGCCTGCATCTCGTCCGAACTGTCCACCGGGGGGCGATGATGACATAACATTAGGTCAGACTGTACCGCCGCGTTCGACTTCCCTTTCCGGGTGCAACCCCTCGTTTCTGGCCCCGAAAAATTTGGGGAAAAATCGGGGTTTTACTCCCTTTTCCCTATATATGCTGGAAAGAGGAAGACCGAGAGCGAACCCGACCACCCCACCAAATTGATCTCCGGCGAGTATGTTAAAACACGAGACTCGTGTGGCTATTTGGGGCGGCCAGAAGGGGTGCCGTTAATATCTTTATATACAGTTGGTGAGGTTGTGGAGGAGGAAAAAAGAGGAATAGGAGGGCTTATTGGAATCGCTCAATAAGGGCCGCTTTCGGCTACGAACTTGTAGACACATTGTTTTAATGCGGGACGAGGCTGGGGTCAGGGGAACGCACCCCCACGGCTAGGGAGGATTTCTGCTCGCGTTACACCAAAATCACCCTTTTCCACAGGAAAAGAGAGGCCGCGATGATTGATTCCTCCTTCATTTTAGGGACCCCACGAATGCCATTTTTAGCAGAAATAGTATCTCGGATCAGATACCATAAATACATGAACTTACCATGAATCAATTCATCAAACTACATATTTATACAAGAAATCACATAAGTTCAATTATTATTTCTTTGGCAATCAATTTTCTAAACTAACGATGACAATAACATCAAATTAAAAAAAAACAATAACATTTATTAATTTCTTCTAATCTTATTGGTATTAATACTGAAGTACTTTGTCAATTTATGAAATTAAATAAAATATTAATATCTTCAAGATATTTGCATCCTATTAAAACATTCTTAGTTTTTATAGAAAATTATCATCCACTAAACTATTCATCACTTTATTTTTAAACCCGAATAACTACAATAATATTTATTTTATAAAACAATTACTTAGAGACATTGAATTTTTTTTTTTTAAAGTCTTGTTATATAACAAATCATCTCTGTTTTATTAAATAAATATTTAACCTAATTATAAATGGGGATTTTTTGTTGGTTAATTAAGAAAATAATACAAATTGATTCAAAGTTTTTCTACTAGCTATACTTTTTTAAAGTCTTTTTTTTTGTAATATGAAAATGTTTACGCAATCTTTATTGTATGAATACACTGTAACAAATAATATCTATTTTATTAAAGTGTCTTTCTCTAAACTCATTCAACCTGATTATAACTATTATTATGTAGTAAATTTGTTAAAAAAAATGACAATACTAAAAACATAACGATTCAATCAGGTTCTATTTATTAACGTTCGGATTACAAAACTCATAATGGCAACATAATTCCAAAACCGTAGCATCTGCATCGAAAAAAAAATCACTTGCATGTAGTCGAACATCTGCGTGTCCAGGAATTACCGAATCAAATTCGATTTTGTGATCTACTCAGTTGTTGTTGTGACTTATTTTTATATATTTTATTATAAATAATAAATTATTATTGTATTATTTATCTTTATTTATTTTAAAAACATAATAAGCTAAAATGTTGGCTTAGATCAATTTGTCCAAATTTGTATTAATACATCAAATTTTATAAACTTCAAATTTGAAGTGAAATCTGAAAATTTAGAACAGAGATTCTATTAAGTATTCTAAGTCTACAAAGCTTAAGTCGCAACATAATTATAAAGTCGTTGCATCTGCATCAAAAAAAAAACACTTGCATTATGTAGAACATCTGCGTATCCAACAAACACCGAATCAAATGCGATTTGGTGATCGACGTCATAGTTGTTGTTGTTGCTTTTTTTTACTTGTTGTAAGGAAGATTAGCGATCATCGGTAAGACCACTCGAAGTGGCCACGCACTTTTACGCATTGTCCGCATATTATCAGATCAAAGACGTATCGAGCAAAAGAAATTGAATCTTTATCCGGGTGTGCCCGGACCGAGAAGAATGCGGAGGATATGTATTTTGCTTTATTTCGTCTTTCTCTCTTTCTCTCTCTCTCTTTATCCATCTTTTTTTCTGAATATATTGGAACGAGCCGTGGTCTAATAAAAGAAACCGATTGCGGGGCTCTCCGAGGTGGACAAAGGTAGCAGGACCTTTCGGACAAAGACTTTGTATACAGAAACAACGTTTGACCGTTTTCCGATCACTCCCCAAGATCTCCATTTTTTTCCTCCCTTATTCCTTTCCTTGAATATAATAATCTTTGTCCGGACGGGATTCTGTATCGTGGAGTGAGTGAGAGGGATTTCTCTGCGTTACGTAAAGAAAATTGCAACTGTCCGATCCACCTTTTAATGGATTTATTTTTTTTCCTCCTCCCCTCTCTCTCTCTCTTTGCCCCCGATATTTTTAGTCGGGCACGCTTTTTAAAAGAAGTCTTTGTTGGACACACTTTAAATGCGGTTTACCTGACGATTAGCGTGTTTTTTGTCGTCCTGTGTTTGTTATAAAAAAAAAACACACGTGCCCTTTAAGTCTAAATCTGTTGGAATACATTTTGATGTGGGTCGCGTGATTTGATTCCATTGTTGGAGCTCGCGTCCGAGACTGAAGTGGACATCTGTAGTTGGAGGAGTAGGAGGTAGAGAATGACGAGGAAGAGTATGAAGAGATGGTCGAGGACGAGGAAGAGGCCCTCTAAAGTCTGGAAGCGTTGCACAAGTCGAAATAAATTAGGCATGGAATTGTGCATGGCGTAGGTGCGCATAGTGGATCTGCAGAGAATGAGGAAAGAGCGTGGAATAACAATATTGTTCGGATTCAAGTGTCCTCTCGATATAAATGATGTCCCCTCGATTTATCATCCGAATTGAATGGTCTCTGTATTGAAATATATAGATTGTGAATGACAACTCGAAAAAAGAAGTTTTTATACAGATCGACCCCCGCACACGCATTCAACGCGTTTTTTTCTCTTCTTTTGCTTCCTTTTTTTCTCTCCACATATGAAATTATATATGTGGTGCAAGGATTCATTGTTGGTTTCTGTGCGAAATCACCGGCTCGACCAGAACCCAATAGGTTTTCCACTTGAAGTGTCCTCATCATTCATCATACACGCACTCCAACGCCACTGATTAAAGCATCCACCAACTTCAATTCACTTCAAAACGTTCAGCAATTACTCTTCAGTATTCTATGAAACCTAATTTACTATAAACATTTCTTTATCAAAACTAGAATTTAATAATAAATAATAACTTTATAAATATAATTGATAGTTGACTTGTTTTTTGTGACATTATATCTACAGATTTGAAGCAAAATAGAACACTTTAAACCTTCACTCACTCATTACTGTTTATAATACATTATTTATTTTACAAAATTTGCTATAAAATCAAATTTACTATAATAAATGAATTTGAAGGGAAAAAGATATTTATGCATTCTATAATTCCAAAAGTTTCTAGTTTAGTTGATAATTATAAATTTTATTAAGAAATGTTTCTGTGTTTAATTTTTCTACCTTTAAAATACTTTTTTCTAATTACAATATTCATTGATTGAACCTAAATTAAAAAGTATTCGAGGGCCGTGTACAATAATGTCAGGGCTATAGGAGGCCCGCGGGCCACTTGTTTGAAACTACTGGTTTATTTCATTCTACTCACTTTCCAATTTAATACAGATATTAGTTTTATGACAATTTACAATCAAACAGTAATTAACAATGAAAGTTTATATGGTTAAGAACTTTTTTAAGTATATTTCAAAAATATTATTTAATTTAATATAGACATATGGTCAACGTGGTCAGAAATGAAATGAAATGGAAACTTTTAGATTGGAACACACCATTTTTTTGCAAAAAAAAAATAACGAGATAAAGAGGATCCATTTAAATGATTCCCATTACCATCAACTAATTTGAAGCCCGGTGAGCTTCATTGATCTACTCGGACGCCGACCAGGTATATAGATTGGAATAGTTAAGGAAAAAAAAATGCGAAAAAGTTTGCGTTTCTAGTGAAGCCAAGAAGAAAAAGAAAAGAAGCACACACACACACACACAAATATGGGAAATAGCACGAACGATTTGGTCATTCCCAGAAAGTTGAAGTTCATTGTACCACTCGAAAGAGAAAGAAAAAAAGGGAAGACAAAAGGGAAAGGGCAAATTAAAAGCGCCACCATCCTCCACCTTCTTCATCTCACAGTTTCGATGTGGTAGCCCCGGCAACGTCTTCCCTGCGTAAAGAATAGATGTGGAGTCATGATGGATTATTTACAAATGTCGGGGGCTCCGGGAGTAATTAAATTATTTTCTCACTTTACCGCCCGACGTTTCTTCTTTTTCTTCTTTACTTTGTTTCTCTCTTTCTTTCGCGCTTCTTCTTTCCACCCTTCGTCTTTTCATCTCACGTTTTCGGGGCGGCCTATTTTTAAAATTTTGCTTCTTAATTGTTTTGTTTACGGCGCCTCTTCTTCGGGAGCGGCCGATAGGAGGAGAGGGCGAAAGAGGAGCAGATGAAAAAGTTGAAGAATTAGAGTGGAGAATCATGATGGGAAACAAAGGGAACGCGGAAGCCCATCGATCAGTCCGCCGTTATTTTGCTTCATATCTTCTGCGATTAATTGGATCGTTAACGTTAGCGCCTTCTGATGTATTTATACCCTATAGTTTTTATACTCAACTTCTTTGCTTGTATTACGTGATTCACATTTTTGTATACTTGTTTGAGTTTAGATACACTATCAATAAGATGTCACAAAAGCAAACATAAAAGCAAATTGTTTTTTTAGTTTTCTTGTATTACAAAAATTCTCGATTAGTCCGGTTTCAAACAGTCCGAAATATCATTAAGTGCAAATGTGAACATAATTAAATATGTTATGACATCTTATATTGAAGGAAATAACGTATTTTACATACATATTCAAGTCTCATTAAACTCTTAATTAAAAGCAGATACACTCATTAACTAAGTAAATTGTAGATAACTATTACTCTAAATATTATTGTGATCATGTGAAAGAATATTTCAAAATATTTGTACTATAGTTAAATCAACTATGTTCATAAAATTATAGTACATTTTAATGAATAATATCTAATAAATTCAAATTGTAATGGAACATTTATCCATAATTGAATTAAATAATTGCAAATGCACTTTTTTAATTAAATATTTTATAGTTTTTATAGACGTTTGCCATTATTATATCATTAAGAAAACTATTTGAAAACAGTAAAAGTAATATTTTCCATGTCTACTTTATTAATTTATTTATTTTATACAAAATATTTTCATTTTAACTACAACAACTTATAAAAACTGTTACTACAAAATTAAACTCTGAGAAAAAAATATATAATATTACACAAAATTATGGTTAAAATCAAATTAATTATTCACAAATAAATAATTATTTTTGCTAATAAATTTTAATAAAAAAATAGAAAATCCTATAAATGAAACTTACAGTTAAATTCCTATGATTTGTATGGATATTTATGTTTTAGCTTAATTGTTGCAATACAAATTTTGTATTTTTTTATATTTAAAATATAATTTTCAATTTATATTAATTTCTTTTTTAAATAATTAATAAAGCAATAATATGAAAGTAAATAGGATTTAATAACAAACCAATCAAAACATTGAAATAAATATTGTAGAAATTTTACCAAATAAATGACTGAAAAACTAGTACTAACATTCTACAGATTTGATCGAAATTGGTCATTTTAATACATGAACATTATCGGACAATCAAATGATCTAATCTTTAAAAAAATCATGTAAAGGACTTTGAAAGATACAGAAATAATTAAAAAACAGTTAATTACATTCTTCAGATGCAATTGGTCTTAATGCTTTAACATTGTTGTTCTAGATGAGGTGCACGGCTATAGGTAGGTTATTGATCGATAAGATCCTGACGCAACAGTTTGTGCATGAAATTTGGCTTTGTTATTTGTCCTAATGATCGCTTCTTCGGCCTTCATCCTCCTTTTCGGCCGGCTCTGCGATTTCTGGGAACTTTTCCCTTTTTCCCAGTGAATCGAACCGAGGGAGGAAGGAATATCATTTTTCACTTTCAACTGGAATAGTTTTCGCTTTCGTGGGTGCCATCCACCGTCCGAAGGGTGATTTGGTAAACGGGGGTAAAAAAAAAGTAAAAGAAGGATAGAGAGCAAAAAAAAAATAAGAGAAGTACGAAATCATAGGTTACCTGGATGCGTGAAATTCGGCCATTGTGAGAAATGCCCTCAAAGAGGCCGATATTAAATTATACTTTTTTAAGTGCGGTGCGTTGACCTTTCCTGGGTCTGTGCAAATACGGAGCCGGTGAGCTCCTGCCGTATTCACCTCACCTTCATCTTCTTCCTTCATCTCCTTCCCCAAAAGCAAAGCATACGTGTATAAAAAATGCATTGTTGTCCGGGGAGAATACACATGTTTTAGCGATTATATATATTATTTTTTTGACCTTTTTTTTATATAAACTCGAGAGGGGCGCTCCTGTGTTCTGGTGGGTGGGCATTGTCGAGGACTTCCGTATATGCTTTCTTCCTTGTTAATATTTTTTTGGCTGATGCCCTCTTCCTCAAATATTCATAATGTAAATATATCTGATGCGAGAGGACTTTGATGGGGGAAATACCCGATTTTTAACGAAGATAGTTTACGCTTAACGTTTACGGGTTGTCACCTGTAACCCTTTCTGGCAGGTCCCTTTGTATCCCCCAAAAACCCTTTTTCCGAATCACTTAACACGTCACCGGAACATTCCCATCGACAATCGGTAATTATGATTCTGCCAATTTTTCTCCCTCATCATCTCATTTTCTATTATTTTTTTTTGTGATAACCTTTTTTTTTCGGACTGAACATCGCCTCGGGGTTGAGATGAGGAAGAGGATTGAAGCAATCCTTAGAGATACGGGTTAAAGACCCCTGCAATTCGAGCTGTGGTTTAAAATTACGTAATGTGTGTGTGTGTGTTTTTTTCGATTCATTCACCGAAAACACGACGATGGCTTCCGCGCCATTTACAATGCGAGGATTCGCAGAAAAATAGAAAACGATATCTTCTCCTCTCCTCTTCCACGATAACAATATACGCACGCATTCAAGTCGATTACCTGTTGGAATGAATATTTATTCGAGCGTGAGGATTCAAATTTATTGTCTCCATCCAACTCGTAACCAACAATGACGCAGTGCGAATGGTTTTCTCTTTTCCCTTTCATCCAGCCTTCGAATCCAAACGCATTCCATTCACCTTTTCTGATTTTCTACCAAAAAAAAAAACAAGGCAAATGCAAACTAAAAAACATAAACACCAATATTCGAGATTTAAAAGTTATTCCTCAAGGCTCTATAATTGGTCTTATAATTAAAACATTATAGCAACATTTTCATAAATTTACCAATTAGCAACTTTCCACATTGGAACTCCGGTTCGATTTGACTCCTATGTATAATGTATCATAAGAGGTGAAAACCTCAAGGCAGAGAGAAGAAGAATTTTCCACATTAAATATTTTTAAATCTATACTAATACAGTAATACCTCGCATAATCCGGCTTCGATCAGTATAGTACGGTGTGAAATTTTCAAATCAAATTAAATTTTAATTGAGGGAAAAATTGTAAAATATTTGTAAACAAAATATTTAAGAAAAAAAATTCTTCTCTGCAGTTTTAAAGTTCTCGATTAATCCGGTTTTTAACCAATTATCCACGTTATACGAGGTATTGCTGTACTAAAATATTAGTATGTTGGCTACCATATGACATATATTCCCAATTTACTATAATGGTCCAACCTAGGACCAATTATGGAAGTTCGCCATCAGGTTATATACAATTATTTTAATAATATATGAAGTAATATGAATTGTGACTAAAAACATTTTTGTTTATCATACATCATACAAATTAAAAGCAAGCTTTCTTTTCCAGACAATTTTTTTGTTACATTTATGTTTTATCTACGATTATAAAGGGTGTATTAACTCAATATTTGAATTTGCCATTTGTGCAGTAATGTGTTGGAAACCCAAAAAAAAAACTTTATTATAAGATTACCTATAATAATTGTTGAAGTATTGTTTTTTTAAATATATATATTTGTATTGTTTATTTTTAATATATTTAATAATAAATAATAAAAAAATCTTTATTAGTCACCAATTGTAAGGAGTTTCTTGATGTACTTTGTGTTAGTAACATAAGTGAGCCTTCTTTGTTTAAATTTGATTGACATTGACAACAAACATATTTATAATTTGTGGTTATAGATGTTATAAAGTTATATACTTGACATTCATTCGAATTAGAAATGTGTATGACATTATGATGAAACCAAATGTGATATATTGCCAAATTATAATAGCAAAAAAAAAGCAAATGATAAATATGCATCGGTGGGGAGTTTATGAAGGATAATTAAAATAGTAGCAGCTACCGCTTTTCAAGGGTAATAATTTCCGATTTTTGTGTAATAAAAGAGCAGCGAAATGAATGTGCGTCCCGGACAGACAGAACTAATCCGACACAATATTCCGCCGTAACTGACCATTAAGTCCATATGCTGTTTTCGCATCCGACGTGGGTAAAAACCGTTTTTCCTCATCTCCTCTATTATTTTCTTCTTTTTTTTTCCTCTCCTCTCTTCCACTTTCCAAATTCGGGACCCCATCAGCATCCACCATGTTTTCGCGTCCACGCACATCCGTGAATAAATTAGCAAATTTTAGGGTGAGAGAAAAAAAAAGAAGGGGATGAAAAAGGGAAACGATTTTGGGTGCGAGCAAGAGAGAAAGAATCCTTTCACCCCGCAACGTCCAGTGCCCGTCTCACAAAGGGGTCAAAGCCTCCCCACGGACAATGGGGGTGCATTGGACCCCTCTTACATAATGCGACTCGACCAATCGAATGATCGTCCATAGAATGGGGTTCAGAAACAACAACAATATATATATATATATAGTTTCGGGCGAAATCGATAATCACGAGCTGCCATTGTTTGATGAAACTCCAATTATTTTTCTCTTCGTTTTCGTTGTTGTTGAGTTTTTCTTCTTCTTTTTTTCTGTCTCTGTTTTGTTTCTTCGCTTCCGCTTATTCCCGGATATTGATGGATTTTAAAAGTTTACCAACACAATTTTTGGAAATTCCTCTAATTGGAGGAGCAGGGTGATGGATGGCTGTTGCATGGGCGCACGGATCATGGGAGCAGTTTCTCGTAAAGTTCGCAATCAAAACAGCATTTTTGTTTCCTTCCCTTTTTCCTTTACTTCCCACGTTCCGCAACTCATCGCAAGCAAATCAATAACCGGTTGGGTTGATATTACGATGATTATTGTCCTCATTCGATGGTTTTGCGAACGTCACCCCCTGTCCAATCCGACCATTCGTATAGTGGAGACAACCCATTTCCTACACATATTTGCGTTCCCACGTCCAGAGGATGCGAAATCTTACATAAATCTAGTCCTTTTCAGTGGTTGAATGCGTATCGGAACTCGAGGCAGGTTACACCACAATAACTGGCACTTTGTAGCCAAAGGGACGATCGAGACCTTCGCACTGCTCGTCTCTCCTTCTCGCACTCCTCCTTATGTATATACCTACACTCACTCATTCACATGCACAGCACAGGCACACACACTAACATACAAATTTGGCGCAATATTTACCTGGTCAAGGAAAAAAATGTATTTCCATTGCGCTCGGGTTACCTGAACCCGAACCCCATTATGAAGCCTCTACTTTCTTATATGCATAAAGGTCCATTGTTGCCGAATGCATTTGCAATTCCTGGGCAGAACTGAATGCCACCGAGTTTTAAATACATGGGTTACATGAGATTCGTTCTACTCAAATTGCGCAGGTATTTCACAATCCTCCACTCTCTATGCATGTGCATATTATTTCCTATTCTCCTCATCCAGCGACACGGAAATTTAATTGCAGTCCCCACGTGAAAAGGGTACTCTACTACTGCATCCACCAGTATTTTTTGTTCTCTCCTTATATGCTCTCTATTTCCACTAATGGGATTACACCAATCCGATACCAATCTCCGTCCGCTCTTTGCATCCTCCGATCGATCTCAATACTTGAAAACATAATCTCCTCGTTTTCCATTCCGTCTCTCACAACTACAAATAAATTGTAAAAAAAATGGACTTGATCAATAAAAAATCGTATTAGCTTACTTCAAAGTTTTGTTAAAAATAATCAATTAAAATTAATAACAAATCGATTTAGTCACCTTGATTATTCTCTTCAATGTCTGGTTGTTTAAAAAAAGCAAATTTTGTGCACGATCTGGTTCTATACCTGTTCTCGGTACGGACAAAAGGCGTTTCAGATGATTGTTGGCTTAAAAAAAGACCAAAAACAGATAATAATCACCTCCGCACATAAATTTTACCTCAAATTGACGAGAACAAGGGAAAATTCCAGAAACTGTTTGGACAAAAAAACGATTTAATTTAGATGCAATTGACACTCGGCCACCGTGTTTCCAACAGCATATTTTGTTATCTTCACCAGGATTTGCACACATCTATTGACAATTATTACATAAATATTTAAGATTTCACCATAAATCCTGTTCACTTTGACACTTGTCCAATAAAATATTTATTAAATTATAATATTTTACTCACTTCATGTCCCATTGACAGTAAAACAATAAATAACATTGTCATTGATAGTTTTTGTTTTTGAAAATAAGTATTACATAATTATGATATAAAGCAATTGAGAAATGTTGGTATTGGTTAGAAATAAATTAAATTTCAGAGTAAATTAATTCTATATTTAGGTTATAATTTTTATAGCGTGACACGTTTACTGTCACTGTGACATTTGTCTAATAAGATTTTTTCTCGTCATTCTTTAAATCGTTTATGTAAGAATTAAATTCTAGAAATGGAAACTCTTTCGTAAAAGAAAGATTGGCATCTGTCAGTTAAGTCTGTCGAGATTGCAATTAATTAATTAAGACAATAAGGGATAATGAGAAAGGAAGAGAACCTAAGAGAAATCTGAGAGGGTAAATTGGAAATTGGGTATTGATTCAAGAAGAAGTCGATGCGAAGTGGATTTTCAATTAAGTTCGTTAAATGTTGAGGAGTCGAAAGGGCGAGTCGTGCAGATTAAATGATTTATTCAATTATCCTGGATACGTTCATTTGCTGCCTCCATTTTACTTGCGTCCAATGATACTTGATCCCCAACGCAGCGAACCCTTCCATCGCCATTGGCGCACTTAATCCTTTCCCTGCCTCTAATTAGAAGCCGGCGGCTCTGTCCTCATTTTTTCTTCATGTATGTCGTTATGCGTGTAATGAAAGGCCACGCCCTTTCCGAGACCCCTTTTTTACGCAATTGCGTACCGCTCGAACCCTTTCGTCGATGTCCCCCAATTCAACCCTTTTAGCGAGCGCTTCATTAACGCCCGGAGAATTCCCCCTCGACTACGTAACCCTTTCATAATACCGACCAATCGCGTCGCCCGTACTCGTTTATTTACTTTTGTTTTGATCACGTAGGGCGACGGTCTCCAATAAAATTGAAGCTTAACCCTCTCGATTTCAGTATGGAAACTTTTTCAATTTCTGGATTGAAAATGGAAACCCTTTCAATTTCGCTATCCTATCAAACATGGATTTTGTTTCGATGACCTAGGCTCCAATCAAAATACAACGTAACCCTTTTGATATCTGTATCAAAAATGGAAACCCTTATGTTTTAATCACTTATTAAATTGGAACTTAACGCTTTCAATTTCAGTTTGGAACATATAAATCCTTTCAATTTTGAAACTGAGGATGGAAACCCTTTCAATTTTGTTTTATTTGTTTAGGCAACGATCTCCAAACAAATTGCGATTTAACCATCTCGATTTCAGTGTCGAAGATAGAAACCCTTTCGATTTCGGAATGGTGGATAGAAAACCCTTTCGATTTTTACCCGAAAAGAAATTGAGAGTGCTTCTCCGTTCGGTCATCATTACCTGTCTTTAACCCTTCAGGAGAGCCATGGGAAAGAGAACAGGCGTGGGAAGAGCCTCTGCGGTCTGGGTCCCTTTACTCTCTTTCTCTGAATGTGTGTTTATATAATATCATGCAAAATGTGCTCCTTCTGACCATTGTTGCGGGTGTGGGAATCACATATCGCAATTACTTCCTTCACCTTTTTTTCTTCACCCGCAATTTCGGCTCTCGTCCACCGTGGGAATGATTTGCATAACAAACGGGGCGACGACTGCGATCATGATGGTTCAATAATAAATTTCGGTAGTCCCGGCAATTGCATTCCGAATCACGTAACGACGATTATCAGAGGAGGTTTTAATCCTTCTGCATGAATTGCATCACGAGCTTCGTTCAGGTATGTGCAGATTATCTTCACCTCTAAAATTTTATTTCATGTTACGTCTTTTTCACTCTCTACTCCACCTCCTTTTTTCTTTCTTCTTTTTGTTATGCATGCATTATTATTTTTTTTTTCGACATCTGCGAACGTTTCAATAATTCCTAGTCCTACGTTGCGTATCGCTGATGGAAATCGGTGCGATTGTGCCCTTTTTTAAAATCCTTGCGGCAGTGCTCGGAACACGAAGTAGCACTTTTCACTACTAATTTGCTCCGTGCTATTTCACTTGATTCGCAGCGCCATCCATTTTCTCCCTGCGACGCCTTCAAAGTGAGCCCTGAATTATTAATAATGCTATTAGAATATTACTCGAGCCCCGGGAAAAAACATGTATATATATATATACATCTCTCTCTCGCGCTGTAAATGACAAAGCTGAAACCGGGTAATTTTATATTAGGTCCAATGTGCAAATGGGATTCCTTCCTCCCGTTTTCCTTTTTCGCCTTCTTTAATAATTCAATTCGTTTTTTCTTTGTTCTTCAATAAATAAAAACACCATCATTGTAACACCTACATATATAATATATCTCAATTACAAAGATTTTAGTTATTACATCCAAATTCATTCACTCTGAAATTTTATTTAAAAATAAGATAAAAAATAACATAACATGCGATATTACGTATTAGGAAGATATAAGTATAAAATAATAATATTCATTACCAAAATTAGTCAACTGCAGCATCAGAAACTACATAAAAAAGTACATAATTTGATTTTTTAATTATAAAAAATATGTGAATATATTGAGACTAAAATTCAAGAAAAATATGCATAACTTAGTATTTACAGCAATACCTCGCATAGTCCGGCATTTATCAATCAAAATTCACAGTCTGGTTTCATAATTTTGAAACAAACTAAATTGAGTAAACAAAATCATAAAACAAATAATATATCAAATATTTGTTTCATTTGTATTATCGTTATTTTTCCTTTTTCAAGTTTCATTTTGTGCGGTTTATTTTTATACAATATTAAAGTTCTTCGATTAGTCCGTTTTCAAACAATCCGACTATGACTATTTATACGTCATATTTAACAACTGTCTTTTCTGTCCAATATCATCAAAGTAATTGTCATTTTCTTTAATTATACACAAAAAATACATTTATTTACAGACTTTACGTTGATTTTCATTATATTTGACAACTGTTATTTGCATCGAATATCATCAAAGTAATTATATTTTTTTTTTTTAATTATAGACAAAAATTGATTGATTTATGGGCCTTACGTTGATTTACGTCATATTTATCAACTGTAATTTGCGTTAAAAATCATGAATGTAATTGTCATTTCTTTAATTCTGGACAAAAAATTACTTTCAGAAAATACATGATCATTATTTGTATATAGTTTTTAGAAAATAATTGAACAAATGACTATCTAATATTAAATACGTTTACATAAGTGAAGTATATTGAAGTTGTTGGCATTTATTAGTTATTTTTAAGAAATGAAGTTTTTCCTATATGCATTTGAAATTGTTTAAGTTCTACTTGATTAGTAAATAACAGTTTATTATTTCATCCAATTTTTGAATGATGACAAACTTCAACTACCACATGGATGTCAACCATCGTTGGTAATATTATACTAAAAAGTAGGGAAATAAGTAAGTAATTAGTTTAAAACATGGGGGTTAACATACATAATCCCTATAATTTGAGCTTCAATTATCTAATGGATCGTTTTATACTAATATTATATAATAATACTATGAAAACTAAGTAAAGAAAACAAACAAAAAGTTCTTAGAAATTATTAATTCAAATGGAATGGACACATATTAAAAAATGTGTCGATTTTGGCAAAGCCGCTTCGGATGATTTATGGGATGAGTGGAAATTAATAGAGTTCCTAGGCGGTTCGGCAGCCCCACAATTTATCGACACTTAGGTTTTTTACTTGTTCATCGAGGCCTAACACCGCCACTTATTTGCACCCTTTTTTAATATGCTGTACCTACGGAAAAATATACACATACAACATAAAAAAAGAGGAGAGTGCGTCCCCGCTTAATAGATACGTGTGCCGACTAACTGCGCCCTTTTTTTCCATACACTTCATTCCCTAATGGCAGCTGATGGAAAATGTGTCCTTTTTTCGGGAGGCCGCATATTTATATTTATTTTTTTTATGTGCCCGGCCCGTAGGAGGGCGGTTTAATAAGTTCGATGCACGTTATTATGTAACTGAACGTGAGGTGTTGTGCATCCGTAACGTTTGAAAAACGTTCAAAGAAAAATTTTCTAACGAAATTTTTAGAAAGTTTTACTTATTATTTTCAATTCCACCTCTTAGTAGTAATAATTTAATTATTGTTTTTATAGATAATTTAGTTATTAATTTGGATTATTATTTATAATATTTAAATTATTTCTAAAGTTTCATTTCATTGATTATATTTATTATTGTGATCACTTAACTTCATGGGAAAACTATGGCCCGTGGGCCAGATGGGGCCCGCGTCAGATTTTAAGACAATAGCATACAAATTTTTAATTTGAATGTTTAAGGGCGCGTTTCCATTTTATTTCTTTTGATTTTCGGACCACTGTTAAAATATAGAATGGATAAAACATTTATATATACTTAATAATAAGTGATTTTACATTCAATTTATAAGCATTGTAAACAATGAATATTGACTGAAGAATTATTATCATTCCATCAGTATATTATCTAAATTAACAAGAAACTATACCTAAAAACGTTCCTTTCTCACATTATACTTGAAAAAAGGATTTTATGCCAGATCATCGGTTAGAATTTCGAAGAAAACACTGTACAAGATTTACAAGACTATTAGATTATATCAGCTAAGACATCAAAGAAAAAAGCATTGCTCAGCAAAATACCTAGATTTTTAACAAGCTATTATCAAAGTATAATATATATGATTACTTTATTAAGTGAAAATATTTCTGTCAAGTGTTTTGTTTAACATTTAATATTCAATTTCCATGAATAATTTAAAAAATAGTTAACTAATAGTTTTAATACGAAGTGATATACAGGTATCCCGCGACTTACTAACAAAATTCTAAAAGCTCTAACTTGTTACAAAGAGATATATAGTGATACAGAATTAACTGTCCAAACAAAAATTGATAATTTCTTTAAGAAAATATTATATTTTTGGAAGTTGTACCATCTGTTTTGTTGCATTCATTCTGGAAATGTTAAGACATTGATTGTATGTAAATCATTAAGAAATTTTGTATCATAATATTAAAAGGCAGCTGACATTGACTTATAAATATCTTCTTTTATAAATCAAACTAATTGAGTGATTATATTGGACAATGTTGCCAATAAATATTAAACATAAAATTAAAGATAACATATATAAGAGTTTCTCAACCTTTTTGGCAACCCTACATTTGCATGTGGTAATCTGCAATCCAATTTTTTATAAGAAAATAAAAAGTTTGTAGCAAGAAGTTATTTACAGACGATTAGTTGAGAAACATTATAATTCTTATTTACAAATAAGAAACAACACATTCTATAAAATATGAATTTAATGCTTCAATTCAATCAATTTTCAAATATTAATTTCAGTGTTTATACAAATTATTACTTATTAAAACTTTTTATTTATTTATTTTAATTTCTCAGTTTTCAATGATTTTATTATAGCATATCACAATTTCAGTTTCTCAATTTTCTTATTTATTAAATGTACAAAAAGTTTATTTTTCATAGTTTTTCTATATTTTAAAACATATATTTTATTTCTTGAAGCAATAATAAAATAACTTGAAAGTTTAAATCATATTTTTTATAAAACCAAAATAATTACAGTACTTTTTACGATTCACTCAAGTCTTATTGGATTAAATAAGATGAATAACAAATTTGCTATTCCCATGGTTCTACAATTTCGCTGTAACATAAATATAATGAGCGTTCCGAGCATAATGGAAACTTTACGACAATGAAAAGGATAAAGTAAACTAATTAAAATTATTGTACAAAGGCTGGGGGTGGCTGTATCCTCCTCGCGTACATCCTTATTACGCCTAAAAGGGCTTTAAGGATACTGTTTTTTTTCTTCCTCCTTCATATACTTATAAATATATATATATACAAAAAAATTTAACATCGTTACGACGGCAACTTTTAAAAGGCCCATTAATTTGTAAAGAGTAGCGAAATATTGATTCCACCCCTCCGTAAGCGAGACGCCCTGCGAATATATTTATAATGGCCTGAAAGCTTATTAATAATTTCGCGACATTTAAGAGTGTAAGCGCGGAGAAACTTTTCCCTAACGATAAAAAAAATACACTCACGTACACACAAACAGCGCGCGAAAAAGGGAGAGAAAGAAAACTCTGAAATTATACAGGGTGAGAAAGGAAAGGGCGATCCCCGAAATTACTTTTTATTATTACTGCGAGTGAAGAATGAAAGGAAGCTCAGGGAAATAAAAAATACAAAAAAATTAAAAAGCAAAAAGCAAAAAAAATAAATTTGAAAGACGAAAGGGAGGAAGAGGTTACGCACCCCGTAATCGAATAAAACTGTAGCACGTGAAATTAAACCGTAAAAAAGTGCCGATACCCCCTTTGCTTCCGGGTTTCGTCCTTTTTTTATGCTGCGTTCCCTCAATGAGTGTGTATTTCTCGGGTTAACAACAACAACAAAAAAAAATGTTACCCCTTTCTACCTGGTCGCGTGCGCGCTATAAAACTGCACTAATAAGCGGTTTACCTCCCAATAACTTAATAACAATAAAAAAAAGATGTAAGGGAAGAGGAACCCTTGCACACAGATCTTAACTGGGGTGTGCGTATGCGCCACAACCCTTGCGATCGCTGTTTTTTATGGAGGACTTTTCTCTTCTCTCCACTACGGTTGTTTTTTACCTGCTTGCCACGCGCCGCTTCGGCTTCCTCGCATGCACACGCCGCATACACAAACATGACACATTCAATAAACAAAGGGTGAATATCTCTTGAGAGAGTGCTCTCGCATAATACAAATAAACACGGCAATAAAATCCTCGGGGCTGCGTTTTTTGTAATGAAAATAAACAGGGAGCAACGAGCTCCAATTACTGCTAATTGCCACCTTTAACGAGACAACGCTTGATAGGTATCGAGACCATTTGAAATTGGCCTATTCTGTTTGAAATATATAATTTTAAACATTTTATTTGAGAACATACAATTTGCGTTCATTTATAAAAATAATAATTGTATGTAGATCAATACTATGTACAATTCTAGTTCAGTTAACGTACATAATATGTACTCAAACTGTTGTTTTATTTATTAATGATGAATGTGTATTTGTTCATTCGGACGTACTGATGTTCATACGAACGTACAATTTATCGACGAATTCTCTTGGAAAAGTATAATAGTAATTATTTCATTAAGTTAATTTATTATATCAAATACTCACTTAACGTACATAATGCATATCAATATTGCTACATGACGCATGCTATACACGCATTCGTTCGCTTGAACGTACTCGATGTTATACCAACGTTTTTTTTTATTATCGGAATATCTTCGAAATATATAATAGTATTTATTTGATTTATGAACTTATATAATATAAAAGTATGTAGATCCATACCACATTCAGTTAGAGCTCAGTTAACGTACAAATGCGTACACAAATTGCTGTATGATAAGCAATTGTACGTTATTTGGACAATGAATATACGGATGTATGAATTTTCATATATTTGTTTGTTAAAATGTACTTCATCTTTATACAAATATACAGTTGATAATCAAACTCAAGTATACATCAGTTTTTAAAGTGACTATGATGAGAAAAAGACTGAAAATAAAATTATAGTAAATATAACTTAAAATAATAAGTAAGATCTTAAGCAAGGTGAAAGTAAATTCGTTTGTTCGAACGTACTCGATTTTCAAATGAACTTCTTTATCATCGAACACATATAGACTTTTCCATAATAATGCATCAACTTTCTAACAGACTACAATGACAGAAAAAAATTCAGATGAAATTGTGAACGATGTAAAGTACAATTGTATTTCAAATTAAAATAATAAGTAAGTTTCTAAGAAAGGTAGAAGTACATTCGTTTGCTCGAACTTACTCAATGTTCGTACGAACGTACACTTTTTAGTAGATCCCATAATAATATACCAAATAAATTATAATAGGGAAAGGACATAAGACAAAATTAAATAGAGTTAATACAATAAATTTATTATTTTATAATTACTTTAAACGACAATTATAAACGATGGAATATTTTTTTTTACAAAAATATTTGTTAATTATTTATTAATGTGTGTACAATCTCTTTTAATATTTACGTCACTATTAAAAAAAAGGAAAATGTTATTGTTGATGATGATTATGATGATGTTAATTGCACTTCCAAAATTTAGTTATATAATATTTGAAGAATTGTATAAATTTGTTATAGTTTTATAAAGTATTTTCAAAAATTTTGTATTAACTTTTCATGAAACATACTAAATGCGATTTCCATATAACGCGAAATAGTCTGATTCTGAGTTTGGTATAACGTGTTATGAAAGGATTGATTTGAGAAAAGATATGAAAAAAGATTGAAGAAAACGTATAATAAATATAATTGATAGAAAATTTAATGTTTTTAAATTGGTATGTCGTATTGATATAATGATTGTCATTTGTAAATTATACTGGACGAAATGTTACTTTTAAGGTGTTGACTTTAAAAAAAAGTGGGAAAACCGCAAAGGTGACCACCAAGAACGCTAAAAAACATCAACTTCAATTTAAGATAATTGCCCTCTTAAATTTATAACACTTTGTGGTATTATGATGCATTTTAGACACTTCCATTGTGAAAAGCTGCGACGCTCATAACTTTACGCTCAAAACAACACTTAACATAAAAAAGACACCCACACTCTTCAGACCTCTGCGTTATTTATTTATATCAAGTTTTCCTTGCGCAATAAACGCCTTGGAAACTTCATGAAAGAAATAGAAAAAGAAAATAGATTTATAATGCACATTAATGTCTTTGCGGTGACGCAATTACAGCAATTACAAATAATGTGAGAGATCCGTTTTAATTGCTGTAAATCACAATTATCTACGTAATTCTCCCGGATGGCTTCATTTCTTTGCATTTGCGACATAATAAATATGAATGTTAAAGGGACGCAGCAGCGGGAGATGATAAATTCGCCTTTGCCTCTATTTGGTTTCATGAAAATTTATGCGTCGGACTTTTTTTTATCCCGTCGTTGCATCGGGCAGGCGTTGCTTTCGCAACGGTTTCGCTAATTGTATTTGGCATCAGCTGTCGATAGTTAATCGATTTCCTCGAAACCAGATACGAGAAAATGAAGCAGAATTAAAAACCTCAAGAAAAATGTCTATTATCCTTCGTTGGAGGGAGGCATAAGGAACATTGAGGGATGGAGAAGAAACGCAAACGCATTCAAATCGGGGCTTTTTCGTCGGTCGAGGTAAAATAAAACCGGGCATTCATTACCGGAACTAGGCGGGGACGCACTGAATAAATTGCAGAAGGGCGCATGGATGGGATGCGGAGGTCCTGTAATTTCGTGACCGCTAATTTCGTATGACATTTCGGTTGGTTTTGTTTGAAGAGGGCAACGCACAATTTTCGCATTACCGAACCGTATGGACGGACGCCCAGGTTGTTATCCTTCAGTTTCAACCATTCCATTCCATTATGTTATTATTATGGTCACTGGAGGCGCCCGTTTTAATTTCACCACCACCACCACCACCAGCAAATATAAATTATAAATCGCTTAACGCCGCACGCAATGTTTTCGCAATTAATTTTACACCCTTCGGAGGTGGTCTTTCTTTTTCTTCCATCCAGAAGTGATGTACCGGCGCTGAGCTGAGGTAACGAGCCTCCATTGGAAAGACATGGATTTATGTCTATCTATGTGTGTCTGTGTTTCTTTTTTGTTGTTGCGGTCAACGCAAGCAACGTTCGTTTAAGAAAGCTGCAGGGGTTGCGGACAATGGGGGTGAAATAATTCCGAGGTCTCCTAATAAACGCAATGCCAGAAGGAGGAAGATTAATGGTCGCAGGGACTTCTACTTCTTCTCATGGGGCGAATCCGAAGCGCGGTAGCCTTCGCGGACTTTCCCTTTCCTCGTCCTTAATTGAAAACTACGAACATTGAATAGGGACATGCCACCAAGGTTATTTATTGTTTCGCACGGATTTTTACAGGTTTTACATAACCTGTGCTCTCATCTTTAATGCTTTCTCTCTTTCTCAGTTTCTTTGCTTTTCATCTTTTCCGGCTTTTTCACAACATATGTCTCAACCAATTTAAAACGTAACAATTACACAATACTGTTTTGTGATTTCATAACAATATCACGAAAAAATAACTAATATTCTTTGAATCAATTTCCTCATCGATCTTAATATACAAAAGAAAAACATTTCCTTAATTAGTTAAGATATTTCTTACCCAATATTTAAATAGTTTAAAACAGATTATATCAATATACAAAAATATTATAAAAGAATACAAATGTATATCAGAAGTTGTATCTTCTTCAATAATTACATTTTTTTTCAGAAATCTCTCTAATACAATTGCTGACTTAATTATGATGTTAACTACATAAAAATATGAAATATATATAGTGTGAAGGAAACAATCACAAAAATATAGATTTTGCACAAAGAAAGATTGGTTTGTTTGTCAATATTCAATAATATTATATAATAATGGTAATGTTTATCAATAGATATACTTTAATAAAGAACTTTTGGCGATTTAATCAACAAAAAAACTATTAGTTTATCAAATGCTAACATATTTCACACCTAATTTATCCACACAAATTATGATCTATTACTATTGAATATTGTAGGTTTATTATATTAAAATTATTGATTTAACTGATTATTATAAATTTAATGCATTAGTAAGCTAAAACTCAAACATAAATTATTATATAGTAACAAAGACTAAAACTACTATGTTTTCCTATTAGGTAGGAAAATTTTGCAATAATATTTAAGAAAATTACTTTATTATTATGTGATGAAAAATTATATTATACATATTTATATAGTTTTCATAATAAAAGAAATTGTGTAGGTAAATAAATATAAAATTTAAATATTCTAAAGTGAATTCAATTTAAAATTTCTGTATTTCCAGAGAAAAATTGGTGATTTCTTCAACTTGATTTAAATAAAATGTAATAGTTATACAGATTTCTTACATTTGCGTATAAATTGATAATTGATAACTTATTGGTAAAATTTGTATTGTAAACCAAAAAAGTAACGCGAGTAATTTGTACACAAAAGTATTGACATTTAGATTTAACACAATTATTAGTTACAAGTTGAATAGCAATTACAATTTGAATAGCATAAAAAAATCAATTTATATTTCAATTTAAAAAAAATAGGAAGAAAGACTTTGGACAATTTTATTAGTGGTTTTTATGAAGAGAAAAATGGATCATATCAAATACAATATTAAGCTGATATTCATAATAAATAAGTATTTCAGATATTAAGTTAAGAATAATACAAAATATTAAAAGATTCAAAAAGAATTTAAAATAAATCAATATTGTTTTATATAAAAAGAGATTGTTAAACAGATTAATTATATTTTTATAAAAGTAAAAACAATACTTCTTATTTGTTTTATCTGTTAATGTAAGTAAATACAGCAATAGTTCGCATTGTTCCGCCAATGTATCAGACTGTTTGAAGCCGGAGTAATCAAGGACTTTGATAGTGCATAAAAGTAAACTGCACAAAAATAGATTTAATTGTATAAAGAGAGAAAGACGATAAATTATCTATTAAAAATAATGTTGTGTACTAGTTTTTTGAGAATTTATTTGTCAATTAAAATTTAGTTTGTTTTGAAATGTTCAAACCGGACTATGGTGAATTCGAACTGATCGAAACCGGACTATGCGAAGTATGTGCATAGGATTTCAAAAAACGAATTTGGAAGAGGAAGTTAAAAATAATGAATGTATGAACTTTCACATCCACTACCCCTCGATACAATCAAACTTATCTGATACAAAAGTTGTTATGGTGGTGATGATACTGTATTTCCCTTATATTTTATGGTTACTGCAGGCCAAACCAACAAAAAAGAAACAAAAGTAATGTGATTTTTTGAGTGATTAATGATATCGCAAACAAACAGCGGTTCTCCCCTTGCATCGCTGATAACCCGGTGATTATACGTGGGGTTCGTCCAGAACCAGCATCCATTTTTTTGTTTGTAGTTGTGTGCGTTTCGTAAAGGACCAAAAGGGAATTCCGGAATGGGAAAAAAATACGAGTCGAGCGTGTGCGACGACGACGTCGTGATCGTAAAATAGATGGTTTTCCGCGGTTTTCGTCCCTAGAAAAATTCGCCACGGGGGATGAAGAAAGATGCACATGGATGTAAAGTGAGAAAAAGAGAGAGAGAGAAAGAAATGTCATGGGAGTATAGTACAAAAAAAAATCACCATCGCAGCGTTTTCTCCATGGTGTTGGTAATTTTATTATGCGGTGTGTTCTTTCGCCCCCTCGATCCGGGGGAGTGGTCATCGACGGATTGGGGCCACCCCCGTCCAGTGACGTAAGTGCGTTACTCATGCACCCGAAAGCAGGAGGACGAAGCTCTCCTCCGAAGGGTGGCAAAACTAAGCAACCCCTAAGCAACTTTCGCAATGGTAATTGCAATTTAGTTTGATAATGCAACGCCATGTGTTGTCGGCGCCGAAACAAACCTTCATCCCTCATTCTTCATCACGGTTTGGTTATTTTTTCGGAAAAAGCGGAAGAGAACGAGAAAATTAAAGATCCTTTCATAGATATTAAGTTTCTCGGATGTATTTTCGTTCGTAACGACCGAGATCCACCTTTGCCTCTCTCCGTTTTCATCCCCCTAGTCAAGATTCACAAACGCAAAAAAAATATATAAGGAGAAGGAAAGGACACGAAGGAGAAGAAAAAACATAAACAGCGAATCATAATCATTTCTCGAGGTTTATTGTTCGCGCACAAAGAAACGCTGAAATATCGTTACGAATATGGAAAAAGAGAGAGAGTCCAAAAGCGCAAATAAAAATATTTACAACCCTTCCATTGTTGAGCGTCAAAAAAAAGGGGTCGATGTAACATATTTAATAGCGTAAATACACATATACACGGTAATCGGTTGTGGCAGCACCACAATGGGGATCGATCATATTTATCTTGTAATTTGTGAGGACCAAACCCTTTGCACAATGGGAAACCCTTTCGCTAACCCTTATTCAAGTACCTTCCAGGTAGTTAAACCTACAATGGCACCTTACGCTGCGACTCTTATTTATTTTTATATATATATATTTTTTGCACACTTGCTAACCCCTTCGATTACCTGCGTTGTTGCGCAAAAAAAAAGGCAGCCCTTTTTTTGCTGCATGTACCTAACCCTAACCCTATCCTAAACGAGCGGTAAATTGTCCCGATTATCGAAGACATTGTGTGTGGTCCCAAACATACATGCAACAACCCAATATATAAATTTTCTATGTAACCTTATATACTTTATAAGCTTTTTCGCTTACAAAAAATGGAGTAGAATTCAAAATTGAAACTCTAATTAATTGCGTGATCCAACATAATTGTTTGTAGATTATATTGCTAAGAGTATTTCTGACCAGCTCCTCGTTTTGACAGGTGACAGCTGTCATTTTGCGATAAGTTGAGAAACACTGTTCTAGAATATTAAACGATACTAGTTGATAATACTAACATGTAACTTGAAGAAAAAAAATATTTATAAATAACATCAAAATAGGTCAAATATAATAAATTGCATCAAATTAAATTAAGTTTTCGAAGCATTTACTTCTAATTAAATCAACGATGATAATAATGTTATAATGGCAATTTTCTCCAATTATTTAGTACTTTTTGATTCACCTTAGAATCCAACAATTATTACAAGATTGCCTTCAAAATTGGTAATTCTACCAAATATATAAAAATTAACGTTTTTCACCTACAATCATACAAATATTTCAATCAAACTGTATTCTCCTCTTCATAAGAAAAATTGTCTCTTTCGTTGTAGCTTTAAAAGAGAAACGAATAAACACTTTTATAATTTATTTAAAAGAAAAATAATATCAATTCATATGAATATCATATTACAAAATACTAAATCTTGAATTTTATATAGAATTCCTATCCGTTTTGAGTTCAATAGTTACAAAAATATCTAAAAAAAATAAACTTTGATTCAACTTAACAACACATTTTTTTATAATCTTTGTATATAAGACAATTTTTATAACAAATAAAGAATTTTGAGGAAGTAATTTAAATAAAATACAAAACTATCAAAATCTTCCTCTTAATTTAATAGATAAATAGAAAAAACGTCTTTAAGCATTTGTGCATATAAAAATAAAACTATTACGTCGAAACTAAAGCAACCTTTATTTAAAAAGCTTTAATACTTCTGTATTTCAATAGACCAGAAGCACCATTTCAAATCTTCCTTCTAATTTAAGAAAACAAATTAAAAAAAAAAATTCATATTATTAACCTATGTCTTACAATATATGAATATTATCAACTTCATAGATATAGGAAAATCTCAAAATAACTTTTCCAACAATATTGAAGACAATAACTGGACTATAGTATTCTTATTCTTATAAAATCCAATCTCAATAGAAACACTTAAATGTATTAATTTAATTTATATTGTACTATTGTCAATCCAGTTAACATTGATAGCCTAATCGATACAAGTTTGCTATATATATTTTTTTAAATCCAACACAAAGCCGGAATTTATAGGCTCACTTTTTATATTAGCCGTGGAGGATCTTTCAGGTAAGAAAGAGCACGTTAATAAATCGTGGCCACGCGCGGAAGCCCCAATAAAACGAAGAAGAATAAAAAAAAACCTTAAAGGGTGCTGTGCTATACGTTTTTTTTTGTTGTTGTTGTTGTGGTCGTCCCTCCTCACAAGATTCCCATTCCAAACGCGTGCCAACAATTATTCACTTACTCGCACTTTTTTATTGTGTGCACATTATTATTCATCTTCCTGAAAATTATGCAAATTGTCAAAATGTTTACATCTTCTATTATACTTGGGAGCCGGAAGGAAGAAGATGTGGGGAAGCCGAGGGATGTTTTTTAAAGTGCGCCCGAACACGCGACACACATCCCTAAACAAGGGTAGGTAGTTTTTTCCCGTGTACGTTTCTTCCCCAGGAGGAAGAAGAAGAAAAAAAGGAGGACGAGGACATACAAAAAACGAACACACGAGCGTGTTTGTATGTTAAACAGGTGGGGTTGCGGTAATAAGCCAGTTAAGGGTTAATTTTTACCCTCGGACAGGTGCCTGAATTCGTCGCGTACGGCATGACAGCAAAAGGGTAGCTGTTAAAGGGTGAAAACACCACACAAATATCCATTGAAAAGGCATCTAGTGTAAAAAAAAACGACAAAAACTACCGATTATATAAAAAGTAATCATAAAAAAAGTTTAAGCTTATTTGTTTTTTCACATGACACTTATGATATAATCAACTTAGATCATTTTACGCTCAATTTAGTACAATTATATTCATTGTTCAAATATTTAACTTATAGTTTAGATACCAATAACTCGCATAGTCCGGATAATAGGTTATAACAATATCCAGGACTGTTTGAAACCAAACTAAGTGGAGACTTTAAAACCGCATAAAAAAATACTCACTTCATAAAGTGAAAGAACGATAATTTTTCATAAAATCTAATTTTTTAGAATTTATTTTTATTGAATTGAATTAAAATTTAAACCGGACTTATCAAATAACTACGAAAAGAAAGAAAAAGGCGAAAATTTATATTTACTAACAAAATTTTGTGTACTATTTTTTAAGAATTTATTTGAATCAATTAAATTTTTTGAACCGGTCTATATTGAATCCGGACTATGCGAGGTATTGGTTTGTATTATGTTTGATTTTATAAAATTAAGTTAATAAATCACTGATTAAACAATGTATCTTTAACTAAAATGATTTGATAAACTCAATTATTTTCCTGATAAAAACGTTGTTNNNNGAAGAGTAACAGGAATTATCTTCAAGCCTTTTTGTATAGTTTTAATGGAACGCGTGTCGGCGAGATGGGCACCAAAAAAAAAAGGGAGAAGGTTAATTAAGCGGACAAAGAAGGTCCTAATAAGACGAATTATCCTGTAAGTGTCACCCCTTTTATTTAGGTTTTTTTTTTGTGCGTCGAACGGAACGGCGCCGAAGCCCAATTAAGTTGCCAGGCCCGTAAAAAAATGGGACAACGACGATTATCGGCCTTTTGTTATGTCCTACCACGTCGATTCTACTTTTTTTTGCCTCCTTTACCCGATGCCTTTTCAATGGATATTTGTGTGGCGTTTTCACCCTTTAACGCTACCCTTTTTTATGCGTGTGAGAGCTGTCAGGATGTACGCGACGAAACCAGGCACCTGTCAGAACCCACCAACAATAATAAAAATCAACCCTTAAATGCAATTTTAAGTGACGATGAATGTGCAGTATTTAGTGAACGTAATTAAATTGTCATTTATTTGATCGAAATATTGAGTGCATTCAATTTAAATACAAAAAAAGCGTGAATCATTGACTCAATTTAAATATTTGATTCATATAAATATATTATTTAAAAAGTAAATTTTAATATTGAGATATTGCAAAAAAAAATTTTGATTATTTCTTTTTAAATTTGCAAATTATTAAATTTTTCTCAATATTTCTCTTGTTATTACATATTAACATTAAATAAAGATTTTTAAAGTTCAGCTAAATAATATTTTAAAAAATATTAGAGGCAATTTTTTTTACCATTTAATAATATTGGTTATTATTTATTTCTATACGTTTTTCTTATAATAAAAGTGAATGAAAATCTTAATTAATTTCTCCATTTTTTCTCCAAATTTATTAATAATTTATACAAGTTAAAGTTCAACTAAGTTAACCAACGTCTGTTAATTTTGAATAAGTGACAAAATTGAAAAAATAAATATTATTGCAATAGATGACAGATTTTTGTTGAAAGTAAAACTTTATAACTACCTCGCATAGTGCGGATTCTATCAGTCCGGTTTGAAAATTTCAATACAAACCAAATTTTAAAAAAGCAAAATAAATATAAATTTTAAAAAAATACTACACAAAATTATTATATTTATTAGATAAATGATTCATCGATGAGTTTGGTTCTAAACAATTCGGGATATTACCCGCACTATCAGAGGTATTTCTATATGTAGTTCCTTAATTAGTCCGGTTTTAGTACTGTATTGTTATTAGCGGAATTGGTTACCCGCACTATATGAGGTATAGCGGTATTACTAATAAAAAATAACAATAATCTTTAAAAAATGCATAATATTTCCTGAAATAAATTTCGTATACTTCTTTTGAAAGTTAATATTATTCACCTAGATAAAACTGTATGTTAATAAAGCTGATATTAACCAGAAACGAAGTCTTCTAATTTAAATTTCAAATAGAAAAGTTCCCTTCGCCTCTGCAAAACATTTATGTATCTGCATGTGATCTCTCTTTCACTGCTGATCATCAAGATTAAACATTATGCGTGTATATATATATATACATACACTTATTTACTTTTTTTTCACCGAAAAACGGTTGACAAAAGCTTTTTCTGCCCTTTTCCGCTACGAGAGGGTCATAATTCTATTCAAATTTTTGCCAAAATAATGTCCACCGACTAACGTCCATGCTCTGGAAAATTGTAACGTTAGCGGAGGACCTCTTCTTATTCCTTCTCTTTTTTTTCAATCCCTCACGAGGGGGGCCCCAACCGCATTTAAATAGGACCCAGAAAGAGGAGGATAGGGAAAAAAATGTATATGCATAGAAGAAAAGGACGAAAGAATAGAGTTATGTAAATGGGTAATGCGGAGACCGTTGATAATTGGAATACAGTTAGGATGGAGAGAAATTGGCGATAGCGCGAAAAATTTTCTCTTCTTCCTTTAAGCAAATTGTGTTCTACTTTTACGTTTTTTTCTTTGTGGTCAGGAGGGTTGGGTTTTGTCCACCATTTGTTTTCGGTAGAAAAGAAGCATTTACATTTACAGTTAACTTTTGATGAAATTAACCGAAAGACGTTTACGTCCACAAATGAAATTCTCTATCCAAATGCGAATTTAAATCAACGGTGATTTTTTAGAAGCAATTGAATTAGGGCAATCTCTTAAAGTTAAAATTAGTATTACTTTCTCTTCTTTAATTATTAGGACTTAATTTAAATGCTATATTCATTAACAAAGCTATACCAACTTTTTTATTAGGGGTTGATCAAAAGGTCTTATTTTACAGCACGTGGCTTCCACAAAATAGGAAAAAAAATTGTCATTCATCATTTAAGAATTCAGCATTTTGTTCTTTGTTCGCGTTAATTAAACTTTTCCAATTACATTCCCAATTTATTTCAATGACAAAATATTTTTCAATTAAATAACTTACAAATAGAATAACGCATTTTTTAATACTTAAAATTGCAATAAAATTTAAAAAAAATAAATTAGTATTTTGTATTTCATTAAATAAGTGTAGAATACAACAATTTAACTTAATAATAATTTATTATTGAATTAATTGTTATGAATTAATTTATAATATAAATGTAAATTGATTTTCTTTTCAAATGTGAAATTAAGTCTACAGCCTTCTTTTCATGAGCAATTCACGTAACTAAATCTTCGTTGAAATTACAGTAATCTCGTAAAGATAAAATTGGTATTGCCTTTCATTTAAATCGCTGAATTATATAACTTAATGAAAATGTTATATATTTAATGATTGATTTATTTAAATTTTAACTATCTATCTTGTTTCGATTTAATTTTATATGCTTAAATCTAAGTCATTAATTTATTTCAGTTAATTTTCTAATTGTAAAAATTTTCCACATTTGTTGAATTAATGTTATATATTTAATGAAATATTTATTTTAACATTAACATTAATTTGTCCTGTTTTGATTAATAAAATCATATATAAATTTAAATCTACAGCATTCATTTGATTTAAGTTAATAATGTTCTACTGAATTGAACATTTTCAAATATTACAAATTCGCTCAATAATAAATCTTAATGAAAACGTTAAGGTTAGTACATAATTAATTTGTCTTCAAGATTATTCAACTTTAAAATTATAAGCAAAAATGTTTTCTTTCAAATTTCAACATAAGTTTAAATAAAATCTCAGTTTATTATATTTAAATAATGATCAAATCGTTTTTTAAACAAAACAAAAATCATGAATTTAATATTAAAATAAGTATAATCAAATTGATTTTTTTTTCAACAATACATATGTGTTGGTTTTCAAATTTAATGCTCAATTAAGTTCTTCAAACAATCCATCATTTAAATTATGACTATGTTAGTATTAAAATTAGTAATCTCAAAAAAATATTGATTATTTTAATAAGAACTTAAGAATTTAATAGAAACTTGCGAAACTTAATTCTATACAATTCAGCAAATCGTATAATATTTTGTTATTTTCTAAATTTAATTAAATATTTTATAATTTCATTCATTAATTTAGTGTGGTAAAGCAAAAAATATGTATATAATAAAACATATAAAATAAGATATTGACAGCAAAAATGTTTATATGATCATTTTTCTTTCCTTTATAAAGTCAAGTCTCTTTATGTGTTTATTTTTTATATGTATTTAGTTCCTCAATTAGTCCGGTTTCAAAGAGTCCGGAATATCGTTATTATTGTATTCACTTAAAGATTTATATAGATTTAACAAAGTTGAGGTCCCTTTTTTTAAAAACATGGGGTAACGGTCAAAAAGCAGTATATTTTTTTTTTGCATAGTTACCAACGCGTGCCATCAGTATCGGCGTGCATAAAAAAGGGAAGTTTAACATTTAACCCCCCAATCTAATCTATCGAAGCCCCCTTAACAGAAGAAGACAAAAAAAGAGAAAGAAATGGAGAACGCACGAGCCGAGGCTTCGCATTTTTACGTTGTCCACGTGCTGCGGCGGACTTTATACATATATTTTTTTAAATGGCAGCACCCATCTGTCCATCCACCTTTTTTATTCTACCCCAAAGAAAAAAAATAAATAAATTTAAATATTCGCCACCCCTCGAGTGATTTCCACATATTTATACATACTTTATGTTTTCGGCGACTTCTTTAAAAAAGAAACCCTCACCAAATGCAAAAACCAACAAACCATTATACCGGGGCTACTTTTTTACACATCTTTAATTGCGGCACGCTTCTTCGTGCATCCCCAAATATTTAGACGTTGCAGTCGGAATTGGGATTTTGGGAGCAATGTCTCGTGCCAACCGGCGATTAATGTGCAGGAAATTGCGTGTGTAAATGGGAGAAATCAAGAATTTATATGTGTAACGTTGCACTCTGCGTTTTCTCGCTGGATTTTTTTTTTCTTCAGGTTTAGGGCGTTTTTGGGGAAGTTTTGGATGAAGAGGGTGGTGGTGGAAACGTGGAAACGCAATAAAGGGATAAATAATAAATTCCCGACGTCCGCCATGCTCCACGACGCATTGATCAATCACATTCACAATGTGGATGGATGTGGGAGATTCCAATTATATAGCATAGAAATTAACCGAGGGTGAAACTGGGGCCCTGCGGGGGTGGGTCTTCCATCCAATGCACATAATGTATATAAACTTTCATAGTCTTAATGACATCACAATTACTGTTTAATTTTCCCCAATGTATGCTGGGTGTTTAATTAAAACCCAGACACGAACGTATCCAGCACACACATTTATCATACTGGAAGGAAAAGTAATTCACAGCATTAACTACTTTATAAACCTAAATGTACAGTAATCCATTAGATTTTATTGTTATTTAAATAGCTATAAAACTTCTTTGATTCATGCACATGTTGGTTTATCGCCTATATTAATAGCACAAGATATTCATGAATTGCTCGTTAATTTATTGAAACAAAATTCTCTTTCATATATTTGTTATTAATAAAATATATATATATCCATTTTCAATGAAATAATAATCTTAATTTATAATTTATACAAAAAAAAAACATGCTTATAAAAAATAATATCTAATTTAATAATTCAATATTCATCAAGAGCTCAATCTACATAAATTATTCATCAAGAAGTATAAAATTGTCGTACAATATTCAAATATTATTTTTAAATATATTAACTGAAGTAAGCATTTTAATAGAACGTTAAACAGATTTATAAAATATTAGTAATTACCCATTATAAATCAATTAATTAATTATCCGTACAACTTTATTTATATTATTCGTTTTTTTTTCATTAGAAATAAAGGGGAAATTATGACTAAAATTGATATATCAATTTTCTTCTACCATTTGTATCAATTTTAAATAAATTACTTACAAAAAACCATAAAGATCATAACATTAAACTAATATAAAATTAAACTGAGATCAAGTAAACTTAAACAATTTATCAATTTCTACAATATTTGTTTTGTACAAAAATTTTACATTTTTTTATTCGATATTAATTATTAGTCATTGGAGAGAAAATTAATAATAATTTGTAATTGTTTTTTTTTTCAATTTGTTTTTAAATTATTATTTATTTATTTAACAATTTGTAATGGTATTTTCTTTAAATTATTAAATATTTGCTTTCATATTTAATAAGAAATAAAACAAAAGTCAATAATTAAAAAAAAAGAAAATATGTTAGTTCATAGTTGTAGGAACCAATTCAATTAATAGTGTAATATAAATGTATTAATTATTAGTTTAGTTCAGTTCTAAATACTGTATTTATATTTTGGGTTCTTATTACATTGATTATTACAACAAAAAATGTGAGGCTTTTGCTTTTTGAAATTGGTTTTCTTAAGTATTGAAATTAAATTAATCTAAATGTGTTTTTTATCAAAGCACATTGGTATAAGGAGCAACCTGGCTAATTGAATCATGGTGTTAAGGTGTAAAAAAACTGGCAAGTTGCAGTGAGGGGACATCTGAGGTATTGGAGACAAGTGTGAGGTAAAGTAAAAAAGTAAACAAGAAAGCAGTTGGTTTTTTTGAAGGAAGAGAGAAGGCCTTGTTTTGCCCGGAGTCGGTGTCGTGAGTTATGTAGTTAGGGAGGAGAAGAGCGTAACGAAGCCATCGAAGCAATATAGATTATCGATATCGCAAGGGTAGAATGCATGCACACGAACACACTCGAAAAGTATAGAAAATGGCGAAGATTTTTTATGGGCCGGGTGCAGTGGACACCCTTTATCCTCCGCTCGGACCGACGCTATAAATAATGACCGTCGGACAGCAGGAGGGTTGCAACTGTCCGAATGCAAGTCGCTTGGTCCGGTCCAGTATTAGAGGGTTAGAGGAGCATGTGTTTCGCAACAGCAAGGCCATCTCCTTCCTCAATCGACGAGAGTAGAATGTCGTGTTTTTAACAGTTTCAGGAATCGATGATGGCAGCAAACGTGCGACCACCACCTTGAAATGAGATAAGGAAGACCAACGGTTTCCATCGTCCACCAACGTTTAATTATCTGAAACTCTCATATGCAAACCGATCACACTCTATGCACGTTTCCGCATGAAAGGAAACCTTTTTACTATCCTCATGTAGGGTTGCCCCGATGATTTTACGTAAAAGGCACAAAAGGAGAAAGAACCCTCGCAAAACGCATCGGGGTTGATTTCAATTTATTCAGATTTGAATACAATTTGTATAACGTATATTTATATTTTTTTTGTTGGTTGCCCCATTCTCCCGCCAGAAATTGCGTCCATCTGGATTCGTCCACTAAAAATTGATTTAATTTATCGTTAGCAGAAAGAAATTGTAGTTGATGATGTTTCTGTTACTTTTTTTTTCAGAATCACCTGGAGAGATGTTACAGGTGTTCGGATACAGACGCCAATATTATCGAAGATACAGATGCAATTTGTGTAGGATCGGATCAGTGTTTTTTCGTTAATTTCTTCGAGCTACGATTGCTGGGAGGAAGGCGGATGTTCGGACGATAAACATGTCCGGGGAAACCGAAATGGATGGGCTTTTTTTTAGTATTTGGGGAAGTAAAAAATGATGCAGGAATCGGTACAGAGGAGTCGCAATCTGCCTCGTGCCGAAACAATCAATAAATATTAGGGTAACTTTCACATCTAATTTATATTTTTTTTCGAAAGAAATGTGGGAAGAAATGAAACGGCCTTCCTTTAACGGACCTGGAGAAAGGTTGATTAATGCGATCGGCACCAAATTTCGCATTAAAATAATTTTTCGATAAATTTTGACCGTTGCTTTTTTTCTTTCACTAATTCCAAACAAAATAATTAAGACTTAATGATACTTTGGACTTGGATGTTCTTTCAAATTATCAATATTTATATATTCTAGTAACGATATCCTCTATAGAATTTAATCAAGGATCAGAATTAATAAAGTTATTAAATTTGCAATTATTATTTAATTTATATCAAAATATAATTGACAATTACAGTAATACCTCGCATAGTCCTATTTCTATCAATGCATTTGTGCATTCGATTTGTGTGGTTTATTTGTATGTTGTTTTAAAGTCCTCGATTAGTCCGTGTTCAAACAGTACGGAACCGACTATGCGAGGTATTTTTGTATATCCGCACTCATTATTTAAATCATTACAAAATAATTAATATTTCCTAAAATTGTATAATTTTTAATCTTCATAAAATTAATTACATTAATCTTTTCAAAATGACAAACATTTTTAGAACTGTATATTTTTTTTTAATTAAAATTTTATTGAAACAGTTTTGTAAAACAACAAACAACAAAATAATATAATATTTTAAAGTTTGTTGTAACATTTTATAAATTTTTATAGATTTAAGATAAACAGTTTTTATATTAATATCAATTTCACATAATTTTATAAAATGAAAACTTGTAAAGTCAACATTCAAATTTAGTAATATTGTTCAGAATAGTATAAAATTATCTTCACGATTGAAAGGTCATGAATGTACGCACATTTCTACACAGAAACGTTTATATAATTTGATTGAATTTACATAAAAAAAACGTACAATTAAAAATCATTTTGTATTTTATAAAAATACTATTGCTTATATACATCAAATTAATTATTATATCTTGTTTTATTATATACTCATATTGAAGATAATTTACAAAATATTACAAAAACATTAATGAAAAGTTAGTTACTAAACATAATATAAGAAAAAAGTTTTTGAAGTTAAAATACAAGCATTTACTTTTATGTTTTCAATAAGTTAATTTAAAACTATTTCATGAAATCATCATAAATATTACCATTACTTAATAAAGATAATTTAACATTATATTGTTGACTGTTTTTTTATAAAATGTATATCTTGGTTCTGGAATAACAAAATTGAAGAATTTGGCAATTAATTTAAAAATGTAATTTCAATCAATAATTTAAATATAAACATAAACTCAAATATTTGCAAATACAAATGTTTTACTTGTTATGAATTTAAATTATTTTATGATGTGTTCATTGAAAATCAACAAAAGTGGTATTAAAATATTATGATTATTGGATTTATCAATGGTATTTTGCGGTTCAAAAAGCATGAAACAGGAAGTATTTTAAATCTCTGGCAATTCTTTATCCTTGCATCAAAAAAAAAATAGAGAAAGATGCGTCGAGATATAATATATGATTTTTTTATTTTTCCAAAAAAAAAATAAAGAAATATGAGTTTCAATTTTTGCATTGTTGAGTGTTCCACTCGAGAAACGTTTCTGCCTAGATAATTCTGAATGGCGCCGCATATTTTGAAAACATTTTACCTGTTTCCATAAAAACGCAACATTTCTATAACTTTTAATACATTATTTTTCCCTTTTCCTTTCCTCTTCAAAAAAAAACCCCACATCACCGCGCGCCGGGTTTCGTAACGCAACAACCCTGGATTATGATTGCACAATGAACGGAACGTATATTAATGCGTGATATGTTGGTGCAGGTTTTCGCTTCTTTTTTTTTCATTTGGTTGGGGGTGAAAGGAGGAAGACGAGAAAGGAGAGGAATGGAATGGAATGGGCTGAGGGTATCAATCGCTCTCTGTCTATGCCCCGAAACTTAATTCTATAGTTTACATATCCGTATGGTTTATATCGGGCTCACATCTGCTGCGAAATTCCTCTTCGCCCACCCCACGCACCCCTGTCTGTCCACGTCCGAAAACCCAACCGTTGATGCGTTTTCAGGAAGTTAATAGCATTTGCATTTTAGAACTGATGAATAAAAAATTATTGCACCACGGCCATTCGTAATCCGCCATCGCGGTATTCGCACCCTTTCACTACGATGAAAGGGTTACAATAGAAAAAAGGGGTTCACCGCATGAAAAAGGGGTTAAATTACCCTCGGGGGTCTTTCTGCAACCCTCACCAATAACCCCTTCTTGTGTGTCCGATCAATGGCCGTGTAATCGGCCAAATATGTAACATACACTTTTGAAACCCCTTCTTTCAGAGAAACAAACATTCAGCATTTCGAGGAATTTGATTGCGTCGATGGCAGGAAATACTTCAGCACATGTGATGTGACCCTCACGATATTTGGGACGACCTTAAAACACCCGCTCTCCATCCGATCCTTGTTTGCATACACCTAATTTGTTACCGTTTCCTGACTGCTCCAGAAAATGTTTTGCCCATTAACTTCTGGAGAACTCTATCGGGGCCCCATGCTTCCCATTCGGAATCGCATAAATCATGACATCGAACCCGCATTCAGTTTCCGCGTCTTCGAAAGCCTTTAGAACAGAAGGAGAAACAGAGATGGAAAAGACAGAATCTCCGACAACTCCTGTGTAAACATTCGGCAACGGCACATTAGGACTTCCGCATTTGCCAACTCACACTCATTTTAGCTAAATGTTTAACTTTCTTCGGTTTACACAAAACGTAATGGCAATACATTTTTCACTTTTATGTTTACAGTTTTGTAAACATAAAAGTGAAAAATACATTTACAATACAATTTCAAGTTAAATAGCTTTAATTTGTTAATTAATACCAAATTAATACATAAAACTAAATTATTAAAGAATACAGGAAAAAAATGATGAAAATTTAATGAAAGCCTTTTTTTTCAAAACTGAAAAAAAAGTATAAGATTTATATATGTTTCGACTGTAATATTAATTACTAAGACTATTCAGAAAAAACCATAAAATAAGTAAAACTATCTTTTGTATCAAAAAAGTATAAGTTTATTATTTGGCTCGACTGTATTGCAGCAACTATTAGTAAAAGGCTAATAAAACAAGTAAAACTCTTGTATTAATGCAACTTGAAAAGTGTATAATTATCCGAAAAGTTTTAGAGCAAATAAAAAGTATAATTTTCACATTTTTTCTAATCGTTAGTATAGTATTACCAAAACTATTCTGAAATGACTATAAAACAAGTAAAACTATTGCGGTCGTCTCAATGTTTACTTATTTTATAAACTAAATAATAAAATTGTCGCTGCAAATTTATCTAATTTTACAAGGAAAGCAATAAAAAATTACAAATTACATTTTAAAATGATTAAGTTATGTTTATTAGATTATATGTTTATATTGTCAGTGTATTGTCATATTTGTTCCGACCGCAAGCTTTTTACTATTGTCAAAACCTATTCGGAATAGGTTAGGAAACATAAATCAATCAGTTTATTATGCAACTTTTACTGTTGACCACTAAAGTCGTTGAGTTTTATTGGACAAAAACGGTTGTACATGACGCAATATTATTGCATGACGAACATCCGAAAAGATCAAAAGAATTTTTACCCGAAATGCAAAAATACTTTATGAAGAAAACTAAAAGAGTTATTTATTGCACTCAAACGAATATTTTTACTATTAAAAACTAGAAAATGAATAGGAAATATAAATCAATCGAATATTGCATAACTTTTATTAGGAGCCAAATAAACTCTTAGTTTATTTGAATGAAAATAATTACAGCAAAACCTCGCATAGTGTGGGTAATTTCTTAAAATTTTGTTGCTTTTGAACCATACTGTAATGAATCCGCACTTATGGAAAACACATTATGTATGTATGTATATAATAAAGAAATATAAGCAAATTCCTGCATAAAATAATAAATAAAATATTGATTATTTTGTATATTTATTTGAAAGAAATAGATTTTTATAAAATAGTAGAAAAGTACAAATATATATGATTTATTGAATCACATTTAGTTATGATTAAGCCATATGTTTGAAATATGGCTTATTCATAACTAAATGTATGCAAAAATTGTTGTAGTTTTATAGAAACAAGTTAATATTAACTTCACGTTTGCTACTACTAAATCTAAGAAAAAAAGGATACAGTATATATAAATCAATCAGTTGTTGCACAACATATTTAAAGAGTCCCCAGTACAACTGCCTGGTTATATTATATAAAAGATGCTGTAAATTATGCAATTCCATTCCGAAAGAGAGCAACAAAAATTTTCTCGAAATGAAAATACCCTTTATGCGGAAGAAGAAGAAAAATGTATAAAAGGCCAGTCTTATAGACGCAATCGTACAAATTTTGCGCAATAAACTCTATGCTCTAACCTCGACCACCATTTTTCTGTCTGTCCCATTTCACCTTTTTGCAACTCCCTGAAAAGCATCACTCGTAAAATAACCTTTCTCTTCTGTTGTGCAATTTTTGTTTTTTTACAAAGTTTACAATCGCAGGGTAGTGCCCACCTTTCGTCGAATTTGCATCCTTCACCCTGTTGCACAACATCTCCGGTTGTTATGCAATGTTACGCAAATTGGGAAGGCGGCTTTACCAGGAATCTTTCCTTTACTTCTAGGCGTCATAAATACTTCCAAGCGGAGATTCGCAATGTCTGCGGAGAAAGTGAAAGCTCCTACCCCCAAGAAGAATTGCACAACTATTGCCAATTGTTTAGACGAGAAAATGGTTTAGACGAGTTTAAATATATTACATTTTTGTTAGTTGCAGTATTATCATTTTCAATTTGAGTATTATCAAATTAAGAGCCAAAAAAGATTCAATATAAACTTCGTAGATCTATAGAAAACACATGTCGATTATTAGAATATTATTCAGAGTAATTACTTGAACAAAGTATACATTTTAGATACGAAACATTTTTAAGTTTATTTTTGCAATTCAAAAATATAATAAATCAAAATATATCCTAATATTTATTTGCCTATCTATTGCTATTGGAGATATTTTATGGAATTCTAAAGAAAAAAGAAGTATATTTACTTTTTTTCTTTGTATAAAGTTTAAGCAACATTAAAAAAAAAGATTTTATAATACTTACATTTTACTATAATTTTCTTCGATGAAATTACATTAGGATCTCGGGAACATTATTCACTCTTTCGATGATGCAATGCCATATGATTTCGGTTTTTGTGCAATTAAACATGTTGCAGTAGTTTTATTAAAAGATGCAAAAATGAACATTTAAGCTTTTTTTTATTTAAAAAAGAATCAAAACTAGCTTTTAATGAACGTTGAATAACATCGATTTTACTTCAAATCATAATACTCAGAAAATTATGTTTGTAATAATACTGTGATATTCATTTCACATTCAGTCCTTCTTTTTCTGTATTAGGTCATATAATAGTTATTACATAGTATTAAAAACAGGGATTTACATTTTCATTGGGAGCCGCAACGAAGAACCAAATTTGTTCACCCCTGGAACATATGGCTCTTCGTAGTAACTTAAAACATATTATTTATTAATTTTTGTTCTAATTTGAGGTAACGACCAAAGTTTGTCTATCGTCAATTTTATTTTGTATCTTTTTCTGCATTATTTTGCTTTCGGTAACACTTGGGTTTGGAATAATCAAAATTCTACATTGTTGGGACAACAATGTATTTTGCAGATATGAGCAAATCATGTTTTGAAATTCATTTATGAGATAATATTTCAATTCTTAGGATACTCAACAAATAAACTTGTTTTATTGTATTAACATGATTTTCCAATACACGAAGCTTTTTCTTCATGGATTTGGTAATTATTAAAACATGTTGTTCGGATCAACGAGTGGATCTGGAATGTGGATCATCGTACAAATGAATGATTGTTGTGGATAAGTCGGCTTAATCCGCACAGAGTGTTTTTAATTATTCAGGGATCCACATGTGGCGTGCGATGAGAGAGGGTGTATATCCTCCTTGACCCAGGTTACATGCAGGAAGTGACGTCACAAACGCCCTCATTTGATAAAAATGCATGCGAATAGTGTGAACGAAAAAGCGAGACGGATGCTGTAAGAAGGACGAGGACGGGGAGAGATATAGAAAGAAGGACATTGGAGATGGGAATGAAAAGAGCAAATCCACCAGACTCTCCCTTTCAGATGTCAACAACGGCGTAGGTGGTTGCATTTTTGCGGAGAGGAAAAATATCGATGCCATTAAGAAAATATACCTTTATATTATTATTATTACGACGATTTGCTGTGTACAGCTATCTATATATTTCATGTGTGAATGGCGTTCGGTGGAGGCTTTGAATGGAAATCGTATTAGTCCGTTCCACAAATTCCCATTGAAGTCGGCCCACGGCGGGACTCCTCCGCTGCATCTGATAGATATATAATCCACGAACGTTTTATTTGATATAATCGCATTATGAAATATGGCAAAAAAATGTTAGGGAAGAGAGAGAGAGAGAGAGAGAGAAGATGAAGGAAACGCAAGTGTAAAAATATTTTCTTTTCCGGACGACCCCAAAAGGAAATTCGTTATACTTTTGACACGGCTGTTATTGCGAAACAGAAGCGGTGTTCTTCTTTCATCAACAACTTTCATTAAGACGGGGACTAAACCCCTGAACCTACAAACTAATTAAAATAATGAATTGTAAATAGTGAAGAAAGTATACATATAATTAAGTATTAAACAATTTAATACATTATACTTAATTTTGTTTTTTTTAAATTTCTAGATAAATGTCATTTATGTTTTTAGTAAAGACAGAAAATTTGACGTTTGAATGACATTTATAACTAGATTATATGAAATTGTTTTAATAATGACAGCAAATTTGACGTTTAAATGACATTTATTAGTGAAGTTTATAATACTACAAGAGCAAACACAATACAATTAGATTAAATTAAATTTTTAAATTGTATTATAATAACAGAAAATGACAGTATTTAAATGATATTATTTCTATGAAAAAAAAAATGAATATTTAAATAAAATAAAGTTGCTGTTATAATATTTTTTTATACCTGATCTACAAAAATTGTTATTTTTTTAAGTATCTTATTATCAATATTATAAGCAAGACTTATGTAAAGATAGGTTATATTTAAAATTCAAATAGGACGATGTAGCACGTTCTATTCCATGAATTAGCTAAATTGCTTTAAAGGATAATAATAGTAATAGTGTGTGTTTTGAACATATGTGTTTAGAAAAAAAGGGAAAGCTAATAGAATGAAAAAAAATGCAGCAACATAGATTCTAGTCGTTTAAAAGCGTTTAAGATGGTGGAACACACGTTTTCGATGTGTGTTCCTTCCGGCTCGTCCTTCCCTCTTCGCTTTGCAAAACAGGAAATCGGTAACATCCAGAAAAGCGCTATCATTATATATCAATTAAGGCACGCTCTCCTTTCCTCTCTCCATCCACTCCTCTTGGATTTTCCTCAAGCCACGACAATAATAAAAAGAAGAATTTGACATAAACAACCATCGATCACTGACTGCTGGTCATCGTAAAATGACCATGGGACAGATATTCTTAAGTACAATACAAGTCCGTTAATGATGTTATTTCTGGAGTGGGCCCTTTCGAACGGGTTCATTTGCAGTGCTTAACGATTAACGACGATTTTTGGCAACACCTCCGGAAAAACGTTTCGTTTGCAAAGCCAACATCATTAACATACATTTACCTAAGTAAATGGTGTCATGTAGCCATTGTCAATGAACAAAAGTCAAAGTCAAAGCCCTGAACGATGATCATGGGTGCTGTCACGGAAAAGGGGTTATAAATGGCCGTAGAGACATGGGCGATCAGTAGCTGATGTTACAATGCCGCAAGTCGTAAAGGTCTTTTGGCCAAAGAAATTATTTAACCCATTGTCGTACGTTCGTACGTCTTAGACCTGCACATGGCCACTTATTACAGATTTTACGGGGAGAGATTTATGTGCGACGGACGAAACCGATACAGGACAGTGTCGTCTAAGCTAACTTAAAATAAGGCTTAGAGTTGTGAACGAAAAAAATATACAGGATTGCAACCTTTTTGCGTAAGGAAGGGGGATAGGCATTCTTTTGCTTCTACTTCTTCCTTTTTTTTTTCTTCTTCTTCTCTCGTGAATGTGTGCTTTTTCTTTGAATCTGAATCGATGCCCAAAAGGGTGGCACTAAATATGTGATTGATAGCTACCGGTCCCAACTTTTCTCTCACTGACCATTCTCTTTTTTATGCGCACAAGAAAAGAGTTTGTAATGTGTGTGTGTGTGCACCAACCCAGATTTCTACAAATTTCAGGCACAACATTAATTGTCATTAATAAATCTTCTACTTCTCAGAAATCCTTTTCAAATAGAATTTCATACTCAATACTATTTAGTACTTTTGTTATTATTAGATATTTCAGTATTATTACAACACAAATAATGTTTGTCTTATCAGATGATAATATATATTTAGGATATTCATATTGACATAAATAGACAACCAAATATTAGGTCACGCAGCAACAAGATTGAGAAACGCTGATCTATAATTTGTAAATCATGGGAAATTTAATAATTTCTATAAAATAAAAAATTATTTTTCAAAATTTTTTAACAATGGAAAGTAATGTATCTGTACATATTGTACAATATACAGTAAGACCTCATTTAACGCTCAGAATGCGTTCCTACATAACAAGCAAACGAAACATTGTTAAAAGATATCACGTTAGCATATATAAAATAGGTCACTTCCACATATAATAAAATTGTAAAAGTTTTTATAGGTTTCGAGTTACTCACGTAATCTTTTTTTTTATCAGACTATAATTTAAACTCGTTATTATTATCAGATAATTACAATAAAATCTAAATATTATATTGTAGTAATAAATAATTATACGATTCAAATTGCATTCTGTTTTTATGTAGCTTCGTCAATACATATACTAAAAATTGGAACGATATAGAGAAGATTAGCATGTATAAGAAATATGATGAATTTATTTATAACTTGCAGACAATATCTAAGAGGTCTTGGAATGAAGGTATACTTAAATCAGTTGTACAAAACTTGAAAAGGTATTGTTGTCCTCCTTTGAATGCATAATGTTATGATCAGTGCAGCTAAATTACAAAAGGGCTACTGTTTACAAGCACAATACTTCAATAAGTATATTATCCCGAGTTTAAGGAAACAAAGTAAGGAGCACTCGAAGAAACGTATCGTATATCTCCAAGTGGACTAAGAAGCAAAAAGAACTTTGCAGTGCTTAATTAGTTTCCCAGAAGAAGATCGGGTGCCGCAGTGTCGTGTTCCACGGACCAAGAACGAAAGAGAGAATATATTTCACTTAAGTTTTGTTTTCGCCGATGGTGAGGATAAGACCCGTGTCTTGAAAGACACCCCACGGACAATGTGAGAAAAGTTTGCACCTAAATCCTTTACTTGCGTTTCACGTAATCCGTCTATTTTTGCGCATTACCGAAAGCCCGACGGGATTTTACCCATTCAGAGGCCAAAATGACATCGCACAATGGCGTACAACGAACGAAGTATGCGTGTATACGTTTCCAATGCGTATCCAGTTGCTGCTAATCCATCTAAACATGGTACAATCCTTTCGCAACAATAACCACAAAGCACAACAATACCCTTTCGGGCCAAGTCAAGCGGATAAACGATAGGCTAGATCTGCGCCGCTCCAAACAAGCATTGTTTACATCGCGGTATCGTCTTCATCAATTCATCCTTCTTCATCCGAAATACATGGTAATATGTCCATGAGCTAAAACGCTAAACAAAATATATAAACGAGATCAAAGGTATTCAACACTTTGTACAAAAGTATTCTTAAAAACAACGGAAAAAGCTAAATATGCTTTATATCGTAGGTATTTCAAAGAAAGTATTTCGCTGATAAATTTGTAACATCTTCGGTAAACAACTTCGTCTTGATTGTAATTCATAAGAAAAGTTAGATCTGAATGAGAAAGTGTTGAAATTCCGAAGCACAATTAGATTAGCTCTATGTGTGTATATGTATGGAGGTGGCGATCCGTGCTGGTATTTATAATAAATATTTTGGGCGAAAAAGTTTTAGTATAAAACGGACGATTAGACAGGCATAATGCATGTAAGACACCCGCCTGAAAAGGGTTCAAAGAGAACGGCGCGATGATTCTTTTTATCCGTTTTGCGAAGTGTTGGAGCCGAAGGGATGTTCGGTGGATGGACGTGACGGCATAGAACCCAGGTGTTTGCACCATTCTCTCTTTAGAAAAAAGGATTCCAGTCTACGATGCTAGCGAAATTATTCAACCAAATATTTATACACGAATTTATAGAATGCTTTACTATTGTTACACAACACGCCTTCCTTTTACCAGCAAAAGCCGCATTCGATTCTAAGCGACAATAAGAAGTATTAGACATTTTGACGTAAAAATATATAGCTTCTATAAAAAAAATGTAGTTTAATTAATATTAGACCAATAAACGTTATTATTAATTAGCACATTCAAAATTAAAAACAAATAAACTAATTAAAGTAGTCAATTTTGAGTTAGTTCATGAGTTAGATTTTTTAAATTTTTATTTTACGCATTTACATTATTTAAAATTAGTTCTAAAAATAAAGATGTAATAAAAATCTATTAAGATAATTAACTGTTTTTGAAAATAAAAGTTCGTTAATTAAATAACAATTTGATAAATATGAACACTATTATATGAGTAAATCTAAGTACAGAGGAACCTCGCTTAACGAGTTTGATCCATTCCAAAATTTTCGGATTTTTACTGGTATAGCGAAACATATTCAAAAATACACATATGTGACATAAGTTTTAAAAATGATGTAACAGGCGCGCAATCCGGGACTTCTCTTCTCATCGTCACTCGTTATTCGAAACGTCGCTCGTTATACGAGTCATTTTTCTTACATTTCATTTTGCTCGTTAAGCGAAATGCTCGTTATGCGAGTATATATATATATAATTATAAGCTGAAAATCATGTTGTCAATAGCTGTTGTATTTTTATTTTGTTTACTATTGCAACTGCAATAAATATTATTATTATTAATTAATAATTATGTAACATTTCATATAAAAAAACAGCGCCAATTCTGCTGAACTATAAGCTTACAAGTTTAACTGTAAGAGGGTAATAATTTTGATGCGTTAGCTGATCTACAAACCTTTGTTATTTTTAAGATTATGCAAATGATGGCGCTGCAAAAGATTGTCATTGATTGTCATCAAATAAAAAATATTCGAATTGATTTAAATATTAAAAGTTATACATAAAATCATTTATTTGGCATTTTGTACAGAATTCTGTATAAAACTATTATTTTCCTATTATAATAAGACATTTAAATGAAATAACTATACTCAAATTTTAAAAACAAAATTAGCAGATTACAGATAAAAAAAATCAATTTTGAATTGATGTTGCTTTGTCTATACTTACTATCAAATGTATATCAAATTATTCAACAGAATAAGAAAGAGAATATTGACATTACCTAATAAACTATAGGAATTGCAAAGTTATCATAAAAAACAAATCAAATCTATTCAAATTTGGTCTATGATTAATACAAATGTGAATAACATAGTATTTATATAAAACGAAGAATGATCAGTTTCAAGATGCTAAATACAAAATAATTAAATTATCAAGATAATTCAATACAGTACCTCGCTTAACGAGTTTAATCCGTTCCAAATTTTTACTCGAACAATGAAATACTCGTATA
>NW_017097423.1:0-4733 GCF_001412225.1 Nicrophorus vespilloides | reverse complement strand
GTAAATCACCCACCAAAATACTTAATACCAATATAAAAAAAAACCAATTTAATTAACGGTTGGAAACAACGAAATTAAAACTTTGAGTTTCATTCAATCTTCCGAAACCTCGTTAAATTTATTCCCAATAACTTTCTTTATTGATGATGGTACTAATAACAATATTAACGTTCCTTTTTCAGCCGAACCCCAAGTTTTACATGACTAATTCCTTCAATATTTCGTTTTTAATCACCTCCACCAACGCATCTGTTAAATAATCATTATCAAGAATTTTTTTTTCAAAAATATCACAATTTAACTGCGTTAATTTAATGAAGAAAGTCACCCACCAAAATAATTAATACCAATATAGAAAACGAATTTAATTAACAGATGGAAACAACAAAATTAAAACTTTGAGCTTTATTCAAAAGATGTTTCAATCTTTCGAAACCTCATTAAATTTATACCCAATAACTTTCTTCATTGATGATGGTATTAATAATAATATTAACGTTCTTTTTTCAGTTAAAACCCCAAGTTTTACATGACTAATACCTCCATTATATCGTTTTTAATTATCATCTGTTACATAATCTTAGCGAAATCGTTATCAACAATACTTTAGTTTCCCCAAATATTTCATTCAATCTTTCGAAACCTCATTAAATTTATACCCAATAACTTTCTTCATTGATGATGGTACTAATAATAATATTAACGTTCCTTTTTCAGTCGAACCCCAAGTTTTACATGACTAATTCCTTCATTATTTCGTTTTTTAATTACCTCCACTAACGCATCTGTTAAATAATTGTTATCAACATTTTTTTTTTCAAAAATATCACAATTTAACTGCGTTAATTTAATGAAGAAAATCACCCACCAAAATACTTAATACCAATATAAAAAAAACGAATTTAATTAACAGATGGAAACTATGAAATTAAAACTTTGAACTCCATTCAAAAGAAGTTTCAATCTTTTAAAACTTTGTTAAATTTATACCCAATAACTTTCTTCATTGATGATGGTACTAATAATAATATTAACGTACCTTTTTCAGTCCAACCCCAAGTTTTACATGACTAATATCTCCATTATTTCGTTTTTTAATTACCTCCACTAACGCATCTGTTAATTAATCGTTATCAACATTTTTTTTTTAAATATCACAATTTAACTGCGTTAATTTAATGAAACAAATCACCCACCAAAATACTTAATACTAATATAAAGAAAATGGATTTAATTAACAGATGGAAACTATGAAATTAAAACATTGAACTTCATTCAAAAGATGTTTTAATCTTTCGAAACCTCATTAAATTTATACCCAATAACTTTCTTCATTGATGATGGTATTAATAATAATATTAACATTCCTTTTTCAGTCAAAACCCCAAGTTTTACATGACTAATACCTGCATTATATCGTTTTTAATTATCATCTGTTACATAATCTTAGCAAAATCGTTATCAACAATACTTTAGTTTCCCCAAATATTAACAGCGTTAATTTAATTAAGCGAAGGCTAATTCGTAATTACTACAAATTAAAGTGCAATGAACTCGATTATTTTAACTCCCTTTTCCCTGCATAATTAACTCGATTAATTCACTACAAAATTATCTTATCAGCCAACTCGAACCCAATATTTTATACAGTTTAAGTTGAAATATTCATTAAAGTAAAATTAGATTTTTCGAAGTTAATTATTTCTTTGTTGTTGGACCAATTACGTAATTATTGTTTACGAGTTCCGCAAGGCCGTGTACTAGGTCCAGCGTTAAATCAACTATTTTAATTATAACCATTATAATTATTATTTACAAAATTTAACAACAGAATTTTCTGAAGAACTTATTAAATTTATATCAATTACATTTTTTAAATAGTAGTAGAAAAGTTGTTAGAACACCAAAAAAAAGTGCACAGTAGTTAAATTAACTGCTAAGTAATAATTGTGTTTCTGATTTATCATCGTCGTTTTCTGGAAATCCGACGACGATCATGGGACACATGATTCTCATCATCAAGAGGTTTTTACTCCTTCTTTCTCTCTCTCTCTGTCTCTAGTAATTAAATTAATTTTTCAACATATTTTTTTTAAGTGTTTTCTCATTACGTGCGACCCGGTACAAAATCTCTGCAGTTTCGAAGAAAGAACGGAATTCCATATGTATATATATTAATTATTCTCGTTTATTTTTTTCACATTTCCTTCACCTTCTGCTTTTTGCTTCTTAATTAAATTGCACGCATTCTATTCTGCACAGTAGTCACAACAAATAAATCATTAAATATTTTTTTTTTGTATATATTTCTTTTGTCTTTACTTTTAATTTATTGTTTTTGCAAAGAACAAACTGAATGCTTTTGCTTCTTAATTAAATTACAATAAGTTTTTAACTTTGCTCATGATACATAAATCTTTAGGTTTCTTTATTCTTAGTCGTATTTTACAACACAAATAACTCAAATTTGTTAATATTTTCATGTAAATAGTTTTTACTAGTTTTTGTAGGTCTACTATACGATTCTAACAAGTAATTGAGTAATTCGATTATAGTAATTGCAGCATGTAAATAAATTTCATTTTGTTTTTAATTAATGTTGTACGAAATCTGTTTGTAATCAATTTTCGTATTGTAATTGCGATTGTTGCAAATTATTTCTGGAAATGCGTGTTGTTGTTTTTTTTTGTTTCGTGGGAAGCGGAGGAACGAGGATTTGTTCCGTAATTAATTTCGAAGTTTTTTTCGCGGCGAAGTGAGGCTATTAAACGCGCGTTGCTGCGAACGAAATCGAGGTTCGAGGAAGTCGGGGAATTCGTGTAAATTCCTGATCTCGCGAATAAATTCAATCACACGCAGAAGTAAAACGGAACGGTAGAACAGTGGAAGAGAAAGAAGAGTAGTATCAGCTGGCAAGCGATTTATAACCGATAATGATTGTGCTTGTTGTCTCCGCTCTTCTCCTGGTCGAGGTGAAGAAGAAGAAAGGGTGTTTATGGTTTTCGGTCAGGGAATTTCTCTTCTGCTCTCGTTCCTCTCTTTTCTCTTTGTTCCTCCCGTTGCGTTCGAGTCCCGAGGACTTGATTTATATTATTGCTTTCGGGTAGCGTTAATGTTTATTTCGCTAAATTACAAGGAAAGGGGCATGCTCGACCCCTGGAAAGGGCTTCAGCTCGACTACAAAATGCACACAAATACGTATACGTACATCGCTTCGAGCTACCAAAAGGAATAAAGAATGTCCCCAAAGCAGTAACTTTTGAACGTGGTACTACTTCTACTATGTACTACTGCCACCAACCACTACTACCACCGAAACTCTGCAGCAAGCAGCATCCGTTCTGTGATCATGCATCACTTCGACAGGGACCTCTTGCATCTCCGATTCCTGACCACCTACATAACTTTACTTCGCGCCTGTCTCCTTCCTCGAACAAGGGTAGTTCGTTCACAGATAAAACATCAGCTTTCAACCAAAAACACATCTTCAGAACCATCAACAAGATAAAAAGAAAGTAATCCATTTTGCTATCGTACATTTAATCAACACATAAAACTAAGATTACAATTAGATTTCACCTACACAGATTTTAACATCAAAAAATCACACAATTTATCATCCGTAGTTCATGTAAACTAAGATTTCAAGACTTAAACTAATATTTATGAAATTAAATTTAAAATTTTCAAGAAAAATTATTAAGATTTTCATTATTTATGTAATCTTTATGTAAAGACATATATTTTCGTTAATTTCAAAAAAATGATATGATAAATTATGATATAGAATTTAATTATTAACATTAATAGAGAAAATTTGTAAAAAGATTTCGTTTTCATTGATATTAAATTTAAAATTTTGAAGAAAAACTATAAAATGAAATAAATCTTGAGATTTTCATTATTTATGTAATCTTTATGTAAAAACATATATTTTTGTTAATTTCAAAAAAATGATAAAGAATTACTAAATTTTTAGCTATTAACATTAACAGAGAAAATTTGTAATAAGATTTCGAAACTTAAACTGTTTTCTTTGATATTAAATTTAATATATTGAAGAAAAACTATAAAATGAAATAACTCTTGAGATTTTCATTATTTATGCAATCTTTATGTAAAGACATATATTTTCGTTAATTTAAAAAAAAATGATAAAGAATTACTAAATTTAGCTATTAACATTAACAGAGTAAATTTATAAAAAGATTTCGAGACTTAAACTGTTTTCTTTGATATTAAATTTAATATTTTGAAGAAAAACTATAAAATGAAATAACTCTTGAGATTTTCATTATTTATGTAATCTTTATGTAAAGACATATATTTTCGTTAATTTCAAAAAAGTGATAAAGAATTACTAAATTTAGCTATTAACATTAACAGAGAAAATTTGTAAAAAGATTTCGAGACTTAAACTGTTTTCTTTGATATTAAATTTAATATTTTGAAGAAGAACTATAAAATGAAATAACTCTTGAGATTTTCATTATTTATGTAAACTTTATGTAAAGACATATATTTTTGTTAATTTCAAAAAAATGATAAAGAATTACTAAATTTAGCTATTAACATTAACAGAGAAAATTTTTAATAAGATTTGGAGACTTAAACTGTTTTCTTTGATATTAAATTTAAAATTTTGAAGAAAAAGTATAAAATGAAATAACTCTTGAGATTTTCATTATTTATGTAATCTTTATGTAAAGACATATATTTTTGTTAATTTCAAA
>NW_017097422.1:0-1171 GCF_001412225.1 Nicrophorus vespilloides | reverse complement strand
GCATTCAAGAACGCAGAGTGGAGAGGATAACAATCCATCCGGACTACGACTACACCAACATGCAGAATGACGTGGCCGTCTTGAAACTATCACGAGATGCCGATTACACCGATTACGTGCGCCCCGCTTGCCTCTGGAGCGACGCCGCTGATGATAATGTAATTGGAAAATTAGGTAATACAAAACTATATTTTAAAGGACTTCAAACAATAATAAAGAAATCTTGTAGGCACCGTCATCGGATGGGATAACGAGAAAGAACGACAAATCGAAGATACTCTGCAAGAAGCCCAAATGCAAGTCATCGATACGTTCACCTGTATCTCCGCCAAACCAAAATTCTACAGCAAAGTCACGTCGACGAACACGCTGTGCGCCGGATATAAGAACAGTAATCCGCAATGAAGAAAAAAAAAATAACGATTCAATGATTCTAATATTTAAAATTTTTAATGTCCAGGTACTTATGTTTGCAACAGCGATTCGGGCGGTGGAATGTACTTTTCGAAAACGACATCGAGAGGAGAGGTGTGGGAGCTGAGAGGGTTGATCTCCGTCACTTTAGCGATTCGGCACGAACGCTGCGATCCGTACAATTACGTGGTGTTTAGCGATTTGGCGCACCATAAGCAATGGTTGAACTCTGTACTGATTGATTAAATAAATTTGTTAAAATTTATAATCGAGTCAAATATCAAATATTTATATCATTTTATTTATCAAATTCCCTTCTTATTATTATTGTTTTCAATTATAAAATTGAAAATACAGTTAGAGACTAGTCCAACACATGAACTTTGTATAATTTTTATGTATCACCGTTATTGGTTATATTATATTAACTTTTAATATTTTATTCATTTATATGTATGTTTACGTACTTCTTAATGACTAAGTACAAACTTTCCTTAGGAAGATTCCAACTAATCAATGTATAACGACTATTGGTAATCACCACGTAATAACATGTAATATGTACACACGCCTAATAACTTAATGACTGAAAAGTACTATCTTCCCAAGTTAGTTTTAGCCTTAGAGGAGAGTAGATACATTCCTGTGCTATTATCCATATTGCTATAAAATTGAAATAAGAACGTTCGAAAAAGCAGTGTTTTCATATTTCATTGATTTACTCGAAAACTATAATAGATAGAATGAATTCAATATA
>NW_017097421.1:330-1511 GCF_001412225.1 Nicrophorus vespilloides | reverse complement strand
GAGAAACTGTACCAACATCCACTATTCAAGAGCTATTTATATTAGAAAATTCTCTTTCAAAATATCAACTTAAACCTTATGCAAATTAACGTAGAGATTAATAACACTCTTTGTAATATAATACCTATTGTTTTGATCTATAAATAACGTGACAATTCAAAAAGAATTCTTACAAAAGTTCCATTATTTTTTAATATATTTATAAATATAATCCATTCGAAAGAGTTGAGTTGAAGCAACAAAAAGATAATAATTTTATAGTTATTACGAAATTTGCATTAAGTTTGTAGACAAATATTTGTTCCACCAGAATTTAGTGCCATAAAAGAAGCGTTACACTGTCACTTTTTTTATAATATACAATTGAATTGATACAAAATATAACTCAAATCTATTTGTCCAATGCATTTTTATATTTAGAAAACAACAGAAATCCATTGTTCAACGAAGATTTTAACAAATTTCAAAATTTACTTTCAGATTAATCCTTATTGTTTTCGAATTATTATCATTCAAAACGCCATCTTTTGATCATAGCAATTCTTGTAAAAAAAAAAAATCTCAATTCACTACATTTATTTGGTAAAACTGGTTCTATTGTGGAGCAATCTGTTGGTGAAATGAGGAAAGTTTATTAATTTGATTATTATCATATTTAATATTGTCATAGAGATTTATTGAAAAATCGAAGAGTAAAAAAGTGTAGGTAAATTATTAATTAATTGCAAACAAAAATAACGAATTTTGATTGCAGCGCCATCTCGTCATAAGTTATGTACTACTAATCAGGATATACTTAAATAAGGTTATTATGTAGGGGAAAAACACAATAGATATTGGTAATGTAATGTTTAATTTATTTCATCTATAATTTAGTTTACTTATTAGCAAATTTGCTCGTTATTCAGCACTTGCCGTTGTAAGCGATCTCGATGAACTCGAAGGTTTTCTTGGCGCATCTGAAGAGGCAAGGGTTTGCGTAGGTGACTCCGTTTGTAGCGCAAACCGGACGGTATTCCCTGGTGCAAGGACAGTCCAAATTCCTGGTTTCCCTCGGGTTTCCACACTCACCGCTGTAAGCGATCTCGATGGACTGGAAGGTCTTCTTGGCGCATCTGAAGAGGCAAGGGTTGGCATAGGTGACTCCGTTTGTAGCGCAAACTGGATCGAATTCTCTGGTG
>NW_017097421.1:0-242 GCF_001412225.1 Nicrophorus vespilloides | reverse complement strand
GCATCTGAAGAGGCAAGGGTTTGCGTAGGTGACACCGTTCGTTGCGCAAACCGGATTCAATTCCTTGGTGCAAGGACAATCCAAGTTCTTGGTTTCCCTCGGGTTTCCACACTCTCCGCTGTAAGCGATCTCGATGGACTGGAAGGTCTTCTTGGCGCATCTGAAGAGGCAAGGGTTTGCATAGGTGACTCCGTTTGTAGCGCAAACCGGATCGAATTCCCTGGTGCAAGGACAGTCCAAGT
>NW_017097420.1:8747-12203 GCF_001412225.1 Nicrophorus vespilloides | reverse complement strand
GTAAAAGGCGAAAGATTTATTCGCTTTGAAGGGAAACCAGAGTACTTACCTCAGCATCACGTACCTGTTTTCAACCCCTAAACAACCCTTAATTCGTATAAAGAAGATGAAATGCTGCCATCTATTAACATTTTACAAGTTGAGTAAATTGGAATTATTGATACAGTACATATTTATGTTTTCGTTCGCATATACGTACTTGCCGTTCACACATACGTACTCATGTTTGCACATACGTACACTTTCAGATTGCACTCAATGTTTATTGCCGTTCACACATACGTACTCATGTTTGCACATACGTACACTTTCAGATTGCACGCAATTATTTATTATGTATTTAACCAAAAAAAATCTGTGTTGACTGTACTTTTATTACAAAAAAAGCGTAACTAAACTACAAAGTTCCTTATCAGTTTACGTAAGATCAAGTGAATATTGCAATTTCTAATTATGTTTATGTTAAATTTTTGGCCCAACAATTGTCGGGCGCTCAAAAAAAATTGAGATTAGACTCATTTGAGTTGTTCCCCTCCACGGAAATCTTTAGTAAAAGGCGAAAGATTTATTCGCTTTGAAGGGAAACCAGAGTACTTACCCCAACATCACGTACCTGTTTTCAACCCCTAAACAACCCTTAATTACGTATAAAGAGGGTGAAATGCTGCCATCTATTAACATTTCACAAAATGAGTAAATTGGAATTATTGATATAGTACATATTTATGTATTCGTTCGCATATACGTACTTGCCGTTCGCATATACGTACTCATGTTTGCACATACGTACACTTTCAGATTGCACGCAATTATTTATTATGTATTTAACCAAAAAAATGTGTGTTGACTGTACTTTTATTACAAGGAAAACATATACTTCTTAAATTAAAGTTTAACGTTGAATGTCGCATATTTTGTTCTCTAAATATGTATAAAAATTAAAGTTTCTCAAAATCAAAAGGTTTTCTTTATGATTATTTTACATATTATTAGTAAGAAAATCATGGTTATAATGATTATTAAACAAAATAAGCTTGAAATTAAGTAAATTATTATAGAAAATGAAATAAAACTTGAGAAAATCTTACTAATTACGAAGCAAAAGAAGAAAAAAAATAAACTGTTTTTTTTTGCGTCTGTTAGTAAGACAATTTGTAACATATGGTTGGTTACACATTAAGTATTTAAACATACGAAAAAAAACACTAGAGGAAAAACTAATTTTTTGGTCTGTTCCACATGTAATTCATTAAATAGAACTTAAGTAAATTAATTAAAAATTTTAATTTAAAAAATTAAACATACATAAGTATAGAAAAAAATGATTGATATAGATATAGAATTTGATTTTTTTAAATTGTTAGATTAATTTACAATTATAACCAATAATTGTATTGTTTTCAGAATGAAACATAAGATTAGACGAAAATTGAGAAAAGATATTGTATTTTTGGTTTGTTTTTTTTTTTCTAAAAATTTCTTTTTTTTTTCTTCTCATTTGAACGAATTATGTTTGTGTTAATTATTGGCCCAACAATTGTCGGGCGCTCCAAAAATTTACTTTTATGTTGCTTATAGTCTTCTTGTAATATACAATGTATTACAAAGACATTTCATAGAGATATAGCTTACTTCAACTCCTAAACAACCCTTAATATGTATAAAGAGGGTGAAATACTGCCATCTGTTAACAAGTCTTAAAATTTTGAACTAAATGTTTTGTATTGTCTTGGTTTAGAAAAATAGAAATTTTGATCTTTAAATTAATAGAACAACTTCTTATTTTGATTAAACTTTGCGTTTTTTAGCAAAAATGAATGGATTAGTTGACGTTAGTTTATTTGAATATGAATGTTTGTAGGGTGTTTCTTGTAATTTGTAAAATTCGTAATCAGCGCGTGCAATTATGCAATTTGTGAAATGATTGATCTCTGAAAATGTGATTTTTTTTAATTGTTTGAAAGATTTACTTGAAATTTTAAATTATAACAAAGATGTGTATTGCTTTCAGAATAATACATGATATGAATTGAAAATCCATACAAGAAATTGTATTTCTTGTTTGATTTTTCTAAAATTTCTTTTTTTTTCTAATTTGAACTAATTATGTTTGTGTTAATTATTGGCCCAACAATTGTCGGGCGCTCCAAAAATGTATTTTTACGTTGCTTATAATCTTGTTGTAATATATAATGTATTACGAAGACATTTCATATAGATCTACCTTATTTCAACTCCTAAACAACCCTAAATATGTATAAAGAGGGTGAAATACTGCCATCTGTTAACAAGTCTTACATTTTTCAACTTAATATATTGTATAGAATTAGTTTAGATGAATACAAATTTTGATTTAAATTAATAGAACAACTTCATATTTCGATTAAACTTTCCGATTTTTACATTATTTTCAGCAAAATTTATTTTATTTTGTAATTCATAGTTCATTTCAGCATTACTGAAACTCCGCTTTTGGTTGAATAAAGATAACGTAGAGAAATTCTTGCGAATTTCTTTAGATTAGATTAAAATATGGTATTTTCTTACTAAATTAATGGTTTAGTACGCGTTAGTTCATTTGAATATGAATAATTGTAGGGATTTTTTTTTGCAATTTGTGAAATGATTGATATGTGAGAATTTGATTTATTTTAATTGTTTGATAAATGTATAAAGATTCTAGTCCATTTTTACTGTGGTTTTAGAGTCCTCGATTAGTACGGTTTTAACCAGTGCAGCATATTAAGAAATAATAATGTTTAGTTGTCATAACTATTTTTTTAAATTATTTTTTTCTAATTACTGAAGATTAAAATTACTATGAAAATTGACATAAGTATAGAAAAAAAGATTAATATAGATATATAATTTGTTTTATTTTTTAATTGTTTGTTAAATTTGCAATTATAACAAAAAAAATGTATTGTTTTCAGAATGAAACATAAGATTAGATGAAAATTGAGAAAAGATATTGTATTTTTGGTTTGTTTTTTTTTTCTAAAAATGTCTTTTCTTTTCCTCTAATTTGAACGAATTATGTTTGTGTTAATTATTGGCCCAACAATTGTCGGGCGCTACAAAAATTTATTTTTATGTTGCTTTTACTCTTGTTGTAATATATAATGTATTACGAAGATATTTCATAGAGATATACCTTATTTCAACTCCTAAACAACCCTTAATATGTATAAAGAGGGTGAAATACTGCCATCTTTTAACATGTCTTACGAAATTCTTTACATTAGAATCGCTTTAAAATATGGTATTTTCTCACTAAATGAATGGATTAGTACTCGTTAGTTCATTTGAATATGCATAATTGTAGGGATTTATTTGCAATTTGTGAAATGAATGATATTTGAAAATTTGATTTTTTTTAATTGTTTGATAAATTTTTCAACTTAATATTTTGTATCGTCTTAGTTTAGAAAAATACAAATTTTGATTTTAAATTAA
>NW_017097420.1:262-8722 GCF_001412225.1 Nicrophorus vespilloides | reverse complement strand
ATGTATAAAGATTCTAGTCCATTTTTACTGTGGTTTTAGAGTCCTCGATTAGTACGATTTTAACCAGTGCAGCATATTAAGAAATAATAATGTTTAGTTGTCATAACTATTTTTTTAAATTATTTTTTTCTAATTACTGAAGATTAAAATTACTATGAAAATTGACATAAGTATAGAAAAAAAATTGATTGATATAGAATTTGATTTTTTTTTAATTGTTTGATAAATTTACAATTATAACAAAAAATTGTATTGTTTTCAGAATGAAACATAAGATTAGATGAAAATCGAGAAAAGATATTGTATTTATAGTTTGTTTTTTTCTAAAATTTCTGTTTTTTTTTCTAATTTAGAATGAAACATAAGATTAGATTGAAAATTGAGAAAAGAAATTGTATTTTTCTAAAATTTCCTTTTTTTTCTAATTGGAACTAATTTTGTTTGTGTTAATTATTGGCCCAACAATTGTCGGGCGGTACAAAAATTCACTTTTTCTTTTCTTCTCATTTGAACTAATTATGTTTGTATTAATTATTGGCCCAACAATTGTCGGGCGCTCCAAAAATTTATTTCTACGTTGCTTATAATCTTGTTGTAATATATAATGTATTACGAAGACATTTCATAATTAAACTTTACAATTTTTAACATCAGTTTCGAGGAAAATTTATTTTACATTCTAATTCATAATAAGCGCATGCAATTAATAACTTTCATTACTAAAACTTCGCTTTTGGTTGAGCGAAGAATACGTAGAGAAACTCTTACGAATTTCTTAAGATTCGAATCACTTTAAAATATGGTAGTTTATCACTAAATGAATAGATTAGTTTTCTTGTAATTTGTAAAATGATTGATGTGGGAGAATTTGATTTTTTTAATTGTTTGATAAATTTACTTTAAATTATAACAAAAATAGATATTGGTTTCAGAATAAAACATCGGATGAATTGAAAATCATACAAGAAATTTTATGTCTTGTTTGATTTTTTAAAAATATCTTCTTTTTCTAATTTGAACTAATTATGTTTGTGTTAATTATTGGCCCAACAATTGTCGGGCGGTACAAAAATTCACTCTATGTTGTGAAATCGCTAGTGACAAAACCAGGAAATCAGACCTACCTTATCATCAGGTACCTGTTTTCAATCCCCAAACAACACTTAATATGTATAAAGCGGGTGAAATACTGCCATCTTTTAACATGTCTTACATTTTTCAACTTAATGTTTTGAATATTTTGTATCGTCTTAGTTTAGATGAATACAAATTTTGATGTTTAAATTAACGTAATTAATGAACTATATAATACAACTTCCTATTTTGATTAAACTTTGCGTTTTTTAACATCAATTTCGAGAAAAATTTATTTTACTTTTATTTTACTTCTATTTATAGTATGGTTACTATTTATGCAGTTTTAAAGTCCTCGATTAGTGCGGTCTCAAATAATGCAGAATATTAACAAAATTAATTAACCGCACTATGTTTAATTATTAATTTCATTATAAAAGTATATAAAATAGAATTTTATAGTAAACATTTCTATTGTCGTGAAAATTGATTTTGTTACGAGTTTTCACTCAAATTGAATTATTAATCATGTTTTAGGCACATTTTTTGTATAAATTTATTAAGTACTTTATGTTTTTTATTTATTATAGATATTAATAAACTAATTCTTTAATAAAATACCATAAAATAAGTACAAACATACAAACTTACTACACAATGCGTTACATAATAGTTTAGTTTGTCAAACGTAACAATTTTTATGGACTGTTATTAATACTATTATGACAGCTGTCATTGATTATAATACCATTGACACCTGTCAATAGAACATCTAACATGGTGACAGCTGTCAGTTTTCTCAATTGCAGTATTGAAAATTTAGAACAAAATAAAGAAAACATGTAATAAATAACAAAAAAAAAATTCTTCCGAAAAATTTAAAATTATCAATTAAAAAAATATACATAATATATATATAGTTTATTTGTTTTCAATAAATTACCTATATAAATTGGATTTTTATTTTTGGTGGATTTTCGTATCACATTTCGTATCAGATTTGTCTGTTACTCAAAATACATTTGTATTTCAATATTACATAATGCTTCTATCAATGATTTAATAAAATGTCAAATATCGGTTATAGCTTAAAGCTACGATTTCACATTAAATTTTAATTATATAAAATTGCAAGGATCTTCCCGATTTTCCTCTCTTCTCCGTTACATAATCTTAATGAAATTGCAATAATCCGACGTCTCGCATCGTCGTTGCTTAAGGGTAGGGGAGAAGAAAAAAATTGAAAATGTGTACAGACGTGATGAGAAAAGATGTTATTATCAGCATCGAACGGAAACGTCGTTCTCCCTTCGTTTTCCAACCGTAATACCTCTGAATTCTCGCCGAGTGATGTATTTAAGTAATATGAAAGCCCTCGGTGGAGTTTAATAAAGGAAAATCCTATTAATATTTTTCTCTCTCTCTACCTCCTTCCATCTATTTATTTACTGTCCTCTCCGTACTCCAATCGCATTACTCTCATGTACAAAACGCACAACTTCAATAAAAAAGTTATAATAGAAAAATCATTTACCCAAAAGATTTTAATAAATAATTTATTTTACTTTCTAATTCATCTAATTCTAATCAGTTCATGCAATTAATAACTTTCATTACTGAAACTTCGCTTTTGGTTGAACGAAGAATACGTAGAGAAACTCTTGCGAATTTCTTTAGATTCTAATCACTTTAAAATATGGTAGTTTATCACTAAATGAATGGATTAGTTTTCTTCTAATTTGTAAAATGATTGATATGGGAGAATTTGATTTTTTTAATTGTTTGATAAATTTACTTTAAATTTTAAATTATAACAAAAATGTGTATTGGTTTCAGAATAAAACATAGGATGAATAGAAAATCCATTAAAGAAATTGTATTTCTTGTTTGATTTTTCCAAAACTTCTTTTTTTTTCTAATTTGTTTATGTTAATTATTGACCCAACAATTGTCGGGCGGTACAAAAATTTACTTTATGTTGTGAAGTCTACCTACCTTATCATTAGGTACCTGTTTTCAATCCCTAAACAACCCTTAATATGTATAAAAAGGGTGAAATACTGCCATCTCTTAATATGTCTTACATTTTTCAACTTAATGTTTTGTATATTTTGTATCGTCTTAGTTTAGATGAATACACATTTTGATGTTTGAATTAATATGTATAAAGAGGGTGAAATACTGCCATCTCTTAATATGTATTACATTTTTCAATTTAATGTTTTGTATATTTTGTATCGTCTTAGTTTATATGACTACAAATTTTGATGTTTAAATTAACGTAGTTAATGAACTACATCCTACAACTTCCAATTTTGATTAAACTTTGCGTTTTTAACATCAGTTTCGAGCAAAATTTATTATAATTTTAATTTTCTATTTATGGTATAGTTACTATTTATGCTGTTTTAAAGTCCTCGATTAGTGCGGTCTCAAACAATGCAGAATATTAATAAAATTAATTAACCGCACTATGTTTAATTATTAATTTCATTGTAAAAGTATATGAAATAGAATTTTATAGTAAACATTTCTATTGTGGTGGAAATTGATTTTGTTAAGAGTTTTCACTCAAACTGAATTATTAATCATGTTTTAGACACACTCAATATAGTTTTTTTTAAACTTTTATATATTATTTATAACAATAATCAAATATTTTTTTATTATACAATTAATTTGTTTGCGTTAGTTCATTTGAATATGAATGATTGCAGAGCAAAAGTCGACCAAGTAATAATAAAGAAATTTTCATTAATTAAGATCAAAATTGCAATGAATATGGATATTCCATAATTATGGAAAACAATGATTTAAATAGATATAGAATTTGATTTTTTTTTAATTGTTTGATAAATTTACAATTATAACAAAAAATTGTATTGTTTTCAGAATGAAACAAGATTAGATGAAAATCGAGGAAAGAAATTGTATTTATAGTTTGTTTTTTTCTAAAATTTCTGTTTTTTTTTCTAATTTGATCTAATTATGTTTGTGTTAATTATTGGCCCAACAATTGTCGGGCGGTACAAAAATTCACTCTATGTTGTGAAATCGCTAGTGACAAAACCAGGAAATCAGACCTACCTTATCATCAGGTACCTGTTTTCAATCCCTAAACAACCCTTAATATCTATAAAGAGGGTGAAATACTGCCATCTCTTAACATGTCTTACATTTTTCAACTTACTGTTTTAAAATTTTTGTATCGTCTTAGTTTAGATGAATACACATTTTGATGTTTGAATTAACGTAATTAACGAACTACATATTGACAGCTGTCAATAGAACATGAAACTTAGTGACAGCTGTCAGTTTTCTCAATTGCCGTATTGAAAATTCGGAACAAAATAAAGAAAACATGCAATGAATAATAAATAAAAATTAATTCTTCCGAAAAATTTTAAATTATCAATTAAAAAATATACATAATATATTTGTAAGAAGTAATACCTCTGAATTCTCGCCGAGTGATGTATTTAAGTAATATGAAAGCCCTCGGTGGAGTTTAATAAAGGAAAATCCTATTCATATTTTTCTCTCTCTCTCTCTTCCTCCTTCCATCTATTTATTTACTGTCCTCTCCGTACACATAAATTTCCCAGTTTCACAACCAATCGCATTACTCTCATGTACAAAACGTACATCTTTGTTAAAAAAATTATAATAGAAAAATCATTTACTCAAAAGATTTTAATAAATAATTTATTTTTTTAAGTATATTTACAAAAAAAATGTTTGCAGTTATTTATTTATTCCATTTATTTATTTTCCATTATTTTTATATAATAATCATTAGTTTTCATATATATTTTTTTAAATTTTTATGTATTTTTATTTAAATTTATTATCATAAAAGAATGGGAATATTTTAAGAAATAGATTTTTCTTGAATTATCCTTACTTTTATACTAATTAAATGATAATTTTCTGTTATAAAAACTTTTTGGTTTTTTGTTTATAGCTAGGTTTTGGACTGGTCCAATTTAGGCAACTTTGACAAATTAAACATATTTTAGTTATTATTTCGAACTGTTTTTTAAATCATTATAGCAAATTGTAGTTATAAAAGTGTACTTTACGAGGATGTATTTTATTTGTTAAGTTGACATAATTGTGTTATAATTTTAATTTTGCGGTCGTTGTAAATCATTTCGAAAATTAAATGTTGACACGTGTACAGAACGTGTAGACCCAAAGGACATTTCGAAGCGACGTTTTTACGTTTTATGAAATTCCTCCTCCGAGGACTTCCATAAAGGGAATCCAATTAGGTTTTCAGAAAACCGTCCTTCCTCCTATACGTCACTCTCTCTCTCCCTTTTCTCTCTCTATCTCTTTTTTTCTCCTTTATTATATTTCTTTTTTAAAGCCTTCCACACACAAACCGAACGAATTGCATCTAAAGAATCAACATTTTTGTTGCGTGATTTCGAGACTCCCCATTTCCATTCTTTCCCTTCACGTTCGTTGAATTTGCATTTTATAAGGGCTGAAAGTCTGTTGCTCTGACTGCACCATAACCTGATCCCAATAAATAATGCAGGACCCGGTTACAAATAATTCATGGGAGGCTGCGAGTTCGAAAGCGCACTTCATTGTCGATACTCGATTATTTTTTTTTTGTTTGTTTGTTGCTTTTTTTTTGTTTGGATGCGCGAAACCCCTTTCAGTCTCGCTTCAATTTTTATCGCTTCGTAACATTCTCTCCCCTTTTATATTCTCCGTTTATTATTCCGAGGCACAGGTTGCGGGGATTATTTTGCGATCACAGACACTGATTTGTAATTGATATTTTGTGTATACTAAACTCATAAAAAAAATAACGTCAATATTTGTACTGTCAAAAGAATAATATATTTATTATTAGGGGTTGCTATAAAAATCATTTATTTTTGAAGGTTGTGCAGAATACTACTATCATCTATAAAATGTCATAAATAAAACATCAACTGTCAAAATTTACGTCAAATTAATATTTTTTTTCGTTTATAATAATTTTTTTTTAGTATTAGGGGTTGCATAAAGAAGTTATTTGTTTTGCAATAATTCTATATAGAATAGTTCTACAAGGTTCATTGATTCCATCAAATGTATTTATAAATGTATTTATAAAACGTCAAATGTCAAATTATTTGTACTGTCAATTTAATAGTATTATTTTGATTCTGATGAAAATAGTATTTTAGAACAGTTCTACTAACTGATCAATTATTGGTTCCGTCAACTGTCAAAATGAAACGTCAAATGTCAAATTTTACTTTAGTGAAAACTCTATGTGAATAGTTCTACAAAGTTCATTCATTCCATCAAATGTCATAAATAAAACGTCAAATGTAAAACAAATGACATATTTGTTAAATATTTATATAAGACATGAGGTATGTAAAATCAAAAAATTATATAACTTTACACATTTTTTTTATAATAATGACGTAATTTAATAAAATTAATAAGATTATAAACGTATACATTTTTTTTATATTATACACATGAATTTTTGTAAAAATTTGTATCTCTCAAATGAAGCTTTAACCCTTGTTCATTATACACTTTATACACTTTATGCACATATATACTTTACAGCTTACATGCAATTTGCTTGAAATTTCGCATAAAAGCTACGCTGCATTCAGCATTCCAGCATTCCACGTTTATATCAACGTGGCGTTTTACACGTTAAAACTTTTACGAGATAATCGTAATATAAACTGAATCTTTAGATGTTACATATTTTATTACATTTGAGTTTTGTTAATCATTAATAAATTGAGAATTTGTAAAGTGATGTTTGATACCGGTTATAAAGTTTTTTTAATGAGATATAAAAATAGATTCAATTGACATGAAATAAAATTTCTGAGTTTTGTTTTTTAGTTGCTGATGAATGATTTCTATATACTGATTCATGATTCAAATATAAGGAAAATGTATAGAAAAATATTGCGAAAATATTGCCAAAAATAGTTATATAAGAGCAGAGTGGCGCAGTGGAAGCGTGCTGGGCCCATAACCCAGAGGTCCGTGGATCGAAACCATGCTCTGCTAAGACTTCGAAAGAAGTTACAAATTTTAATAATCAATGCATTAAATTAATTAAACTTAATCTATTATATATACAAACAATAAAATAATGTAGAAAGAGGTTTGTTCTTAATACTGGATCGTTCAGTCTTGTTATGTATCAGTTTGTTTAGATATTATGGTAATATTATTTTATTTAGGAAGATCTCTATTTTGTTACATAAATATATTTACAATAATGATATAAAATAAGAAATATTAAAAATATTTTGTTTTCTAATAATTTTGTGTCCTGAGATAAATAAATTAGCTAAGCTTTGTCGAAGTTTCGCTAGATGGCGTATTTTTATTTTCTTTATTATGCATGGAAAATTATATATTTTGCTACAGTTACATGTAGTTCCTAGAGACATTTTCAAATATAAATTTATTTTGATTAAAATATGAAAAATTTGCACAAAAATTGCACGAAAATTGCCAAAAATTAGATATATAAGAGCAGAGTGGCGCAGTGGAAGCGTGCTGGGCCCATAACCCAGAGGTCCGTGGATCGAAACCATGCTCTGCTAAGACTTCAAAAGAAGTTACAAATTTTAATAAACAATACTTTAAATTAAATAAGTTTAATCCATTATATGTCCAAACCACAGAATTATTCGAATTATGTTTTATCATAATACTGGTGCAATCAGTTTTGTTGTAGATTACTTCTGATATTATGGTACAATCATTAAATATGGTTTAGAAAAATCATCATTTCATTTTATAAACTTCTAACAAAAAAGCAAATCAAGTTACATTTAATAAACTACTAACAAGAAAACAAATTAGGTTACATTATAATTATTTTGTTTATTAGTTTTAATTATATGTATGGGGATAAATAAACAAGCTGAGCTCTGTCGAAGTTCCGCTAGATAGCGTATTTTTATATCCGTTATTATGTATGGAAAATGATATATTTTGCTACAGTTACATGTAGTTACTATAGACATTTTCAAATATAATCTTATTTTGATTAATATATGAACATTTTGCACAAAAATTGCACAAAAATTGCCAAAAATTAGTTATATAAGAGCAGAGTGGCGCAGTGGGCCCATAACCCAGAGGTCCGTGGATCGAAACCATGCTCTGCTAAGACTTCGAAAGAAGTTACAAATTTTAATAATCAATGCAGTTAAATTAATTAAACTAAATCTATCATAAAACCAAACAATAAAATAATATAGAAAGAATATTGTACTTAATACTGGATCATTCAGTCTTGTTATGTATCAGTTCATTTATATATTATGGTAATATTATAGTGTTTAAGAAAATCATCAATTCGTTACATAAACAAATTTATAATAATGATAT
>NW_017097420.1:0-255 GCF_001412225.1 Nicrophorus vespilloides | reverse complement strand
AGTTATATAAGAGCAGAGTGGCTCAGTGGAAACGTGTTGGGCCCATAACCCAGAGGTCCGTGGATCGAAACCATGCTCAGCTAGAACTTCGAAAAAAGTTACAAGTTCACCCTGTGCAGTGGAGAGAGCGCACGTGTTTCTCTCACCCTCGAGCTAAACATACTTAAGTGCCCGGTCTCAACCGAACGCACAATTTAAAATAGGTTTTCGCGTACTCATGGAAGTGAAATAGTTTTCTAAGTGACAAACAATTAA